>NC_061111.1:220191394-220226492 GCF_002878395.1 Capsicum annuum | reverse complement strand
CCTATATGTTAACTCAATTATAACATAACAACATATGTATATGTCTGACTTAATATATGTATGAGGTTGCTAATGGCTATGTATGTTAAAAATTGATAGCCACTATGTATATTTAATAATATACATCACTGAATGTATGTAGTTAGGGACTTTCTTGCAAACTCGATTTCATCATATTTTATGTATATGCATGGATTATCTAGATGTATGTCTACGATCACTATTCTTATAAGTATGTGATTTTAATTATATAGGACATAATGCGTTTCATTTTTTCTCCTTTTTGTAGCATATTAATGTCATTTTCTATTATTTGCGAAAGAGATCGAAATTAAGGAATGATCAAGATTACAGGTTCATAACAACCAACTATTTTTTCAAGAACTACATTGACAAGACATACTCCAGATACTATGAAGACGATACAGATACAGTCCTGACTACACAGCAAGATTATGCTGAATCTATTCGCGTGGCTCTAATTGAAGAGGCAATAACACATATAATCAAGGGATATTGCATGCCATCTGATTTACCATGGAACCAAGTTGATGAGGTGTATGTTCCTATCAATTGCAATGAGAATTTTCACTGGGTGTTAGCTGTTATTTTCCTGAAGGGTAGAAGCATACGCGCCTATGATTCGCTGTCCAAACGAAGGAATACAGAATTAATTACTAAGATTTAAAATTTGGCTAAGATGCTGCCAACTTACCTCTAACAATAAATTTTATGATGATACATCTCGTACAGATTGGCCTAATCTTGAAACATATAAGGATAAGATTATTCAAACGATACAAATTCTGAATGAACATCCCTTTGACGTTAAGTATGTTCAAGATAATATGCAACAAGAATGCGATAATGTGTAAGTATACTTATATATTCTTTTTGTTTGTAATATTACTGTACATGTATTTAATGTATTTGCATTTTTCATTGCTAGTAAGTATTACGTAATAACTTCTATTTTTTTTTGTATGTATGATAGGGATTGTGGAGTCTTTGTTGCTTGTTATGCAGAATACCTAAGTGAAGAAATAAACCTGCCTTCTGATGGTTTTGAAGCATAGTACCATCGAATACGTTACGCCACACTACTTCGAAAATATGGTATTCAAAAAGAAAAGAAAGGTTATGCTAGTGAAAATGATGACCCTCTAAGACCAAAGTCAAGAATTATACAAATTTCAGATGAAAATGAAATAGTTTGCATTGAGTAGTGTTACTGAAGAATATTGTTAAGATTTTTTATGTATTCTGCTGAAATTTGTTAGGAATTTTTAAAGTTTTAATTATTTTAGTTGTTTTGTAAGGTAGAATACAATGAATGTTTTTTTTAATGAATATGATGAAGTTTTTGTTTAACATATGTATTTTTTAACAATGACGAATGCAGTTTTTGATGAATGTTGCATATGAAAACATTTACATATATTTGTGGTTGTAATGTGTGTATAGGTTTTAATATACACTAAACCTCCTAATTTTAATGTGTGTATATATTCTAATATACATATTACATTATAGAACTAACTAATAAGGTATGAAAAATATACATAAGTATACATTTAATTGAAATATATATATATATATTAAAGAAGTTAATTCAACTCTATATGTAAAACTAATAACATTTGTTTTTAAAATTTTTTGTTTACAATTATATGTTTACATTTACAACTCAGATGTTTTATAACAGATCTATGTATATTAAATGATATACATCAATTAATATATAATATACATAAAACATATATCTGAGTTAAAGGCTATAAATACAATTTATGTGTGTTATATAATATACATAACTGTACCACATACTGGTTTCTATAAGTTATTTCATTTCTCTTCATAAGTATAGCAAAACAATAAGTTAATTCAACATTATATAGAAAACACATAACAATTGATTTTCAAAATTTATTTTTAAAAAAAATTAAACTTAGATATCACAGTTTTTACATTGGAGCTATGTACGTTTTATGATATACAGATTACCATTGTTTGATAATATACATAACTATGTTACTCTAGAATATTTCAAAGAACTTATGAAAATACACCAGCATATACATAAAAATCACAAATAAGAAAAATAAATTAACACAACAATTAAAATCGAAATAAACAAAAATTTATTTCAAAGAAAAAATTAAAAAACGGAAATAAGTTAGTTAGTACTCTTCAAGAGTATAGCAAAACAATAAACTAGTTCTCCTTTGAAAAATAACTACATGAACGTCTATTGTGTCCTTCATGGCTGCATCGTCCACAACGGTTTGTACTTGAAGAAAGTGTTTCACTTGATTTCTTCTTCCTCTCCTTCTTCGGTCTACCTAAAAGTCTTTTGTATAATGGTGACAACACTTCTTCCTCATCTACACTGCTTGAAACATCCCAGTCTTTCTTGTCTGACATTGACACGATTGGAACTTCATATGTCTTGACCAATGTGTTTGGCTTGTAGTATTCTGAATAGTATTCTCCAAAATCTTTTACATGGTTAGACTTCAATACAGCTATAGCATGAGCACAAGATATTTGATCTATTCGAAACTTTGCACAGTTGCATGAGCCATTTTCTAGATCAACAATGTATCTTCTCCCAGATTCATAAACCGAATATATATATATGTTGAAGAAGCCTTCACTTGAACAATAAATAACAAAATTCCAACCAATTATTTTTTACTGAAAATTTAAATTTAAAAATAGACTTCTTTTCACTCAAACAAATACTACATATAAATGCACATTTCAAAAAGTTAAAGCTTATACATACCGTTATTCTCAAAGCTTTCACACCGTTGAGAGTAAGAATTTCTTCAAATCGACGATCCAAAGTGGTACTTGTATAAGAAGCTATTTCACTATTCTTACGGTTCGAAGAACCAAATAATATTCAAACTTTTGCCTCTACCAAACAACCATTAATACACTCAGCAATATTCGAGGTCATCATCCGACCTCTATTTATCGGTGAATGACATCTACTCCATTTTTCATATCCAGCTTTTTGTAAATATTTTTTTGCTCTCGAATCAGCTTTTTCAATCTTTTCCATCAAATATTCAAAATCATCTTTCCTATAAGCTTTAGCCATTGAATAAAATAAATCACTGATACTTTCTTTGTTCTTACGAAAGTTACTACAAATATTTTTTCAAAGATGTCATATGCACACAAGATGTGGGACATTTGAATATACGACACTGACAGCTTTTATAATACTTTCGTTTTTATTAGATACAACACACATGTTTTCACGTTCACCGAATACAGCTTTGAACTGATTGAAAAATCATGTCCATTAATTATCATTCTCAGTATCCACAATCTCATATGCAAGTGGTAATAGACATCCTAAATTAAATAAAAACTGTACTAGTAAAAGAACAACAAGATTTTTTTAAAGTCTACTGGACAAAATCTTTATATGTGTTAACATATACATAGATGTATATGTTAACATATACATAGTTAACATATGTTATTAGAATATACATAACTACGTACATGATAATAAATATAATTTTTACTCTTTTTTTATACAAAATATAAAAAACAAGTTAACGAATTTTTTTCAATAACTTAAAAAAAATTAAATATGAAATACAATGTATGTTTAAAAAAAAAAACAGGAATTTATTATTTTTCACATACCTGCACCATCAAGAGTACTTACTGAGATGAAAGTCAGCAACAATAGGTCTGCAATACTCAAAACCCTTATCAAGGGATGCAATGCTATAAACAAATACATTAATCGATTATCTCATGATTTGTGCATTGCAACGTGTGAATTAGGATATACATTTTTTAACATATAAATGTATCTCTGCATCTGTTTATAACCATCCGCAGGTCCGCCCCTAAGCAAAGCGATGGCACGCTCCTTCGTACTCCATGCTTTCATATAATTTATATCCACACCATATACAATTTTCATTTCTTCAATGATGTCCCTCGGTGTGTGCCTTCTCTTATAGTTAACTGGAGCTGTGAATTCACATACAACCAAAATATTCTGTAGTACCATATCCCTCAAATTCCATGTATGCTCTGAAATAAATTTTCAAATCATAAAAACATCTGTTTTTTTTGTAACTAGATGCTTCCAACTTCCACGTACATTCCTCATTGTAACAGCAAGTACATAGCTAAAATATAAAATACTATTCACATGATTATATTTTGCACCATTTCATAAGTTTTAACGATTTAATTGTTACAAATCCATCATAATACAACATAGACATGCATAATATTTCATCAAAGACAGCTATATACAGTATAATAGTTCACGTAATAAATTTTAAAGACAAAATATGCAGATTATGAATTAAATAACAAATCTACTGATATGTTGCCAGTTATATATATATGTTTACACATACATAACTGCTCATGTAAATGTTTTAATATACATAACTGCTTTACTTTACCAAAACTGCTAATATAAAAAATTTAAAACATATACATAGCAACTTATACATATGTTTACCAAGCACCTTGCAAATATTATACCCAAAAAAAATGGTAACCAGTTGTGTTGTATGTATGCAAAGGCGTTTCAGTAATAAAAATATAAAAATAAATCTATAAATTAAAATTCATTATCTTGCATAAACATACATAACTTCAACATACTAACAAACAGATATTGTAAAGGCCACAATGATAATTTGTATTTCGATTTTAGTTTTGGCACAAAAAAATACACATGTTCATGCAACTATATATAACATTTTAATTAAAAAAAATAATATAAAACATTCAAGATTTCATATATCGTATTGCTTAGTATAAAAAAGATACAATTTCACCTTTTTTTGTCTGATCGCTTTGCTCTAACATTGAATCCATTAGTCACCTTATATTTCGACATCACTGAAACAAGCGTATTTTTATCCTTATTCATCTGTTTCACCTTTACATCAATACTCTTGCTATCATATATCAAGTTATCTTCAACCTCCGGGACATACAAAGCATACTCATTTTGTGTCTCAGCAACAGATAAAGTTAAAGCATCAAATTCAACACCCTCCAGGCAAACCACAACTCCTGTTTTCCTGTCAAACAATTTGTCGTCTTCACATTTTTCTGTTGTTGAAATACATAACGGATACATCATGAACGCCGATTGATTTTTTTCTACTCGACATACAATCATACGTTATTATCATTACAGATATGAAAAGGTGAATCATTTCCGTCAACAACATAACGTACATCAATATTTTTTCAAGTTTCGTCAATGTTTAGTTCATCAGCAATCAACGAAATCAACCTCAAATAATTTGCTGATTCAGTAGCAACAATCCCTTCACTTTTATAATCCACATATTCTGTTTGGGATCTCCATTTACCTGAGTACCTTAAAAATAGCAATATTAATCTTCAATAATTCAAAATAATTTGCTCTCTTCAGTAAACAACAAAAAACAGTGATGAAATTTGATTTTTGCTTTATGATTTTGCTTTAGATTTGTGTTTTATGTATTTGTGATTTTTAAAATTTAAAATTTCATTGGTGAAACATGATTTATAGGATGCAGTAATCCACGTATTAAATTAGTTGCGCCATTTACGTCAATGAATGTTGAATGTCCGTTACTTCCTGTTTTTCAGGACTCTAACAGATTACAATATACATTACTTGTTATGTATATGCCTTTTAAGGAATGCATATTAAAAGGGAGAGAGACTAAACTAATTCAAAAAAGTGGGATGGGATGTAATTACTTCTAAAATGTTGATATTTATGTTATCTATACTTTATTTTTTGGGGGGGTTGTTTGGCCTATGTAGGTTGTGATATATTTTTAATTAATAGATAAAAGATTAAAATTTAATTAAAAATTATAGTATAAATAAAAAATTAAAGATTCATGGGGCTTACAACTCATGCCCCGTACCATGTAAAACGCACCGCCTCACATTTCCGCTTTTTAAAATATTGTATGGCACCCATTTAATATAAAAGAGATACATTATATATACATGAACATGCAATCATTTTTATTGATAATTTTCTTTTGTCGTTGATATATTTAGTTAAAGAAAAATTTTACTATGAGTGAGACTCAAATAATGTAAGTTGTGTGAAGGTCTTTATGTATGATAAGTGTTTATTTCTCACCCATAAAGTCATGGCCAACCACTCTTTTTCATATTTTTCTCTTTTTATTTTATTTTTTCAACTCTTCCATTTTTGTTCATTTTTTTTAATCTAACAACTCTCAATTATTCATAACTAAATTCATATAAATTTTGTACTATGGTCATGCCTGTCTCGTTGCTGCATATATAGCAGAATTAATATCTAGTGTTCCTTTGTTAATTTGGATTTTTTTTTTGCTTTTTCTAATTTACTTAGCTACAAGCAAAAATTAGTAGATAACTTTTTGAAATTGGTATTATATCCGTCTCATATTAGTTAGTCATTTTCTTTTTTATACAATGTTAAGAAATCATAAATGAGAATGTAGTTTTACTAATTTATCCTTAAATTTTTTTTTAGAAATTTTACAAACAAGTGTGAACACTTTCAAAAAGAATTAATTGCAAGGGTAATATAAAAAAAAATTAATTAATGCATTCTCGGTTTAGTAAGGTGGACATCCAATATGTGACAACTATTTTTAGTATGATAAATAACTAATATGAAACGGAGGAAGTAAGATTATCAAATTAATTTTATTTTAGATGTCCTAAACTTCCAACCTACAACATTTATGGCTTCTTTTGTCTCTCTGTTTGATTTGTGTGATGAAATATTGAAAAATTAGTAAAAGTGCAGAGAGTTAAATAAGGGTGATGGTATTTGAAAAGTTTTAGATGAAATTTTGATGGAACAAAAACTATAATTGAAAAAAAAATTCATGTACACATGGTCACTTAGGACGAGGGAACACCTAACGTCAGAGTAAAATCAAAGAATGAGTTAAGAATAGAGACATTGGGAAAAACTTTCTTCAAGGGGTCATTTGAGAAGTACTTGGATCATAGTCGTATCTAAAGGGGCGAGAGGAACCCCCTCGACAAAAAATTACATTGTATATATGAGCTAATATTTTTACTATTTATGTAGCTATATAGTATTGTTAATTCCCTAACAGTATATTATGAGTAGGATCATTGATTTTGGAGGTTCGAAATTCACTTTAAAATTCTAAATTCAAATCTCAAGCATACATTTTTTTATTTTATTTTAACTCTCCTTGTAAAAATCCTAGATTCTTTCATATTTGACTGTGAAAATATTTAAAAAATTAACATTTGAAAAATATAAAATTTATTTTTACTCTACGTTATTCCTAAAAATGTAAAAATACCTCTAATTCATATTTATGATCCAACACAATTCTAATTCTTAAATATCATTTTTACTTTAAAATATATATTTTAAAAATATTTATACTTTTATTGGTAAGCACCTCCTAAAAAAGAGCTAAAAATATAAGTGAGAGCAAGAGGAAGAAATACAAAATAAAGAGGCAATATTTAAAAAAAAAAAGAAGAAGGAAAGAAAGAAAGGAAAGCAAATGAAATATAAACAGGAAATATGAGTAAATAAGGAAAGACATTTGCTGATCAAATGGATCCCACAAGAATACTTGTCAGAAGCAAAGAGGACCTCACACAACTATTGATTATTGGGTGACCTCACCCATATCAAAATTTTAATTTTTCTTTAGGTAAAAACCCCAATATAATTCGTCCAACGAAGTGAATTAAATGTCATCACCACATAGTGCGATTTGAGATGGTGACACTTTTAACTCAAATTATTTTCCTTTCTTAATCTTTGATTTTCAGTTTACTACACTTAATTCATTGACATTTAGCTTGTCACTTGTCAGATTCTGGACTTACATGAGGCTTTCTAGTTTCTAGTCCGGTATGAACCACTCTCCTTTTATAATGTTATATGGGTATTGCTATTTAAGTTCGATCATTTGTAAGTAACTTCCAATTCTTCATTGTGCTCCATTCTAAAGAAACTTCAAACCCACTGGTTTAAAGTTCAACAGTTAAAACTTGACACCAGCGACTTGAAGTTTGAGTGTGGCAGATTGGCAATTCAAACTTCAGAATAGTGGCCTTAAATGGAGTTGCAAAAGTTCGAACTTCAGGTCACTGGTCTCAAGTTTGAAATCTTATAATTAGCAAATCTTTCTCATAAATTCTATCGATAAATGGACATCATTTACAATGTATTAGTATTGGGCATAAATATTAGTCAAGCCGGCCCTAAAACTGAGGCAAGTTTCTCTTTCAACTACCAAAAGTGGAAATAATTTACAGCAGACTAGATGCTACCATTACTTAGTCTGGTTGTTTAACATAGTGTAAATAATGTAGCCACAAACTGCTAGCATGTAGTTATTTACTGAATTGTTTGGTCTGTTACCTATGTTGTAGGAGATGAAGAGCTATGCCATTCTTGAAATTAAACCAAGCAACATTACATCAAACATGGAGAAACTAAAATTTTATAATATTGGACTGAAAGAAGCTTAAATAGAACGACATGGATGCAAAGAATCATATAGCCTGCCTACGTGCTTGAGATTGCAGCACAGTTATCGTACATTATATCAAACATGGAACTACAGATACGGTCAATCATCACAACCAGCTACATATCATTAGAGATGGTCACTGGATCACATTAGCCAGAAAGGAAATAACTGGAGAAAGAATGACATTTCTGAATTGAACATAAGCTTTTCGATAGGTACAAGTATAACACTTTCAGAAGCACGATATAAGGTCGAAATTATGGTTTGCCTAACTGAATGGAGTTCTACTAATTCGCCCTTTTGGACTTTGCTTCTATTAGCTAAAATCAACTAAATATGACTAGGAACAAAAGGATCTACATGTTCAACCAAATGGCGACCTAAATTCTCTAATCAGTAATTCCGAGAGAAACCTTGAATTTACCAACCAGATGTGGCAATGAATTTAAGCTTTCTTGAACTGACTGGTCTACGCATGATTCCATATCCTTTATGGCATCACTTTTGTTCTTCTGTTGTGTAGCTGTCTTAAACTTGTCCTGGCAGACCATTAGAGACCTGTTCATCTTTTCCTGCAGGTCAAGAAATTACGTGCAGAAACAATAATAAGATGCTTGATCAAATGATGATTTAATGAACCCACACTAGTTATAGAACATAATGGGGATTTCACAATTGCTTCAGATGTTATCAGCAGCATATCACACCAATCAATCTGCTATAGCTCTTCAGTTAAAGACTTAAGATAATAGACACTAATGTCAATTAAAACACGATAGCATCCTCATTCCTGGAGATAGGAGCAGGATACACGGGGAAGTAATATCTACGCCAAGGACGGGTTAATTTGGACAAACCAAAAGCAGGACAGGATCAGCCAGCCACCCCACGTTTTGAAAGAAATCAGGAACAAGTTGTCAGTTAACCAGAATAATCATGCTAATGGAAGTAGATATTATCCCCTAAATATCCCAAAGGACATGAAAATCATCAAATGAGAATGCGTTCATGTGTTTTTCAGAGCCAATATACGATTGTGACTTTCATTGCAGCAACTTTCTCTTACAGAAATCAAATAAGATAAAGCCATATTACTTGATTTTAAGAGATGGATTAGACAGAAAACTAGCATCAAGAACCCTCTTATTTTTTTGGATAAATAAACTGCATCGAGAATCCTTGTAAGAGTTACTTCAAACTTTGTCTATCACTGGCAACAAGATTTACGAAAACTAGTGAATATCAACAGCAAGACGAAATGTATATGCAAGTAACTCTGGATTTGTCTCAAAGTTCAATTTATTCACCTTTCTTGCATTGGTGGTATAAATTTCTAACCAGTTTCAGTTGAGTGAAAAGAATAATGTGAAGCCCCATTAAACAATATTCCAAGAAAAATTTGAAGGCCTCTCTATTCTAACAACTGATGCATCTAAGAATCAATAGAAGAAAGAATCACTGAAGTATTATTTCAGCTACTGTTGAAAACTCCATAATCTAATCTACACAGATTGAAAAACAAAGTCAAAGCTATTAAATGACTCCATAAAATTTAAAACATGGAGGAATATGAAATTGACGGGTAAATACTATATTTTTACATTATTATTGCAGTAGGGACAAGATAACCTTCACTTTGTGCTCCACAAGTACTTCTAAGCAACCAGAGATAC
The DNA here is from genome assembly GCF_002878395.1 of Capsicum annuum. Lineage (NCBI taxonomy): Eukaryota > Viridiplantae > Streptophyta > Magnoliopsida > Solanales > Solanaceae > Capsicum > Capsicum annuum. Next base: position 220,216,282 of record NC_061111.1, on the reverse strand, counting down.
ATGGAACATGAGCGTAAATGTGTAGGGAAATGCAACAAAATCTTTTCAAATGAAGAGCAGAATAGCTTTTTCTTCGGAACGGAGAAAACAAATATTAATAAAAGAAGTAATAGAGTACCAAATATGTGCAGTATAGAACAACCAGACCTCGAAAAGTTTCAGTTATAAGCAAGAATTAAAACAACCCTCAACTTGATGACTATCGAGGGGCACGAATGCTCCAGTACGGAAGAGTGAGAAGCTGGCTATGGATGGTTTTAGGCGGGGTAGAGGTAGGCCACAGAAATATTGGAGAGAGGTGATTAGGCATGACATAGAGCAGTTACAGCTTACGGAGGACATGACCCTTGATAGGAAGGTGTGGAGGATGCGGATTAGGGTAGATGGTTAGTGGGTAGGAGTACGTCGGTAATAGTAGGGAAGAGTCCTTTGTTTGTAACTATGTCTATGGTTACTTGTAGTCTCTTGTTCGTGGTGTTTTGGTGATGTTTTTGATTTCGAACAACTTGTTTATAGTATTACCTTGTGGGTGTCTTGTTTTTTATTATCTAGCGGTGTGGTATCCTTTTTTATTGTTCGCTTTAATTTTTTGTTATACTGTTATCTGTCCGCCTATCGGAAACAATCTCTCTACTTCACCTGAGGTAGTGGTATGGACTGTGTACACTTTACCCTTCCCAGACCCCACTTTGTGGGAATACAGTGGGTATGTTGTTGTTGTCAACTTGATGACTATGAGGGTGTTTGGATTAGTTTTTTTAAAGTGACTTATAAGCTAAAAGTCAAAGACAAAAGTTGGTAGCAACCAACTTTTGGCTTTTTTGTGTACTTTTTACGCCTAAAGTAAAGTGCTTGAAAACATTTTGTCTCTTTGCCAAACACCTCCAAAATTTAAAAAGTGTTTAAAAGCCAAAAACATCTAAAAATAAGCCAATCCAAACACCCTATATTCTTACACGGCAATGCAGGACCCTCCATCAACAAGATAAATCCCTAAATACTAAACTCACCCAAATTTTTCAAGCTTCCCTCACAATGTTCCCCACTCCTTTCCTAGCAAAATTCAATAGCTTTCAACAGCTATTTTCTTTCTTCCATCTGTAGTTCTCTTTTCCTTTTTTTTTTTTTTCCCCTTTGGATCAACTGTACGTGTTTTCTTTTTCTTTGGCATAAGCAAAGAGAGGATAAACCTATATTGCACATCAGGGACACAACCTATTATGACTTCAGCACTCTTTATAAACACTAGAGGAAGACAGACTTAACCACAAATTATTACCCACCCCAAAAAGAAAAAGGGAAACAAACAAACACGTAGCACCACATTCTGAACTTACTCCAATCTATCTGGTATAGCGGGAAATATTGCTCAACAAGATGAACAAAAAGACTTCAGTAACTTATCGGTAGAAATTAGTTTCCCTTACAAATGCTCCGAGTCTTACTCGATATCAATTGTCTTAACCAACATATTGACATTGTTGTTAACCTTTATAGCTCAAAAATATCAGTAAAGTAATAATCTTATACCCTATCATTCACTTTGTTGATTATCATATGTAACTATTCTGACACCTAATTGACCAAGAGAAGATCCACATAAGATATTATCCCATGAAAACTCTTCTGAATCCAACTCTTTTGTTATCATTTCTTGGTCTCCAATGGTTTAAAGCAGTAGTTTGTCGCAGTAGACTAGTAATTATTCACCGCAGACTAGTAGTTATTCCAGTAATTATCTCTTTGTAATAGTTACTTACAGTTTCTACTAGTTATTTCTTTGTAGTTGTTTGCAGTTTCTCATTCAGTAATGTTAGGAAGTCATGTCCCAGTCTCTAGGGGTAGTTATCTTCCTAGTATTATATTTAAGCTCCACGTTTATTCAATTAAAGATAAGCAGAAAATTATTAAGTTTTTGATTACTTCAAACTCAAGAGATTGCAGGTTCCCTCTTCACGAACCAGTGCCATAGGATGTACAAAGAAAACATCAGATTTCATCTTACAACGTCCCAAAACTAGATCCATATCCGGGGACTGTAACAACTTTCCATCATATAAATGAACCTTTATTCCATAAACCATTTTCATTACCCATTTTTCCTGAACGTTTTCGACAACGCCCCAATCCCAAATAACTTAAGGTCGGATAAATGAATCTTCACTACCGTATTTCTTTGTTTCCCCAACTTCTTCTCTGTTCATAAAAAACAAACATTGTAACCGACAATCAACTGCAATGAGTTGCAACTATTGAAGCAAAAATCCAGGACCTTGCCCCCTCATCTGAATTTTCAACATTGAGAAGGGAACTAAAATTATTCTTTCCGTTGGTAAATTTTAAAACTTTTCAATTTACCATTTCACCCCTAATATGGCATTCATAAAGCTCAAAACATTTTTCGCCAAAACATTATGGTGATCGCTACCACCAACAACCTAAAGAACATAATATTTTCACAGTAAGCTGAAGTAAAGTTGGTTCTATGAAATGCTAGTAAATATTTTTCATAATTTTCTAGTGTTTGATTGCCATAAATTGTGAGAAAAAGTGTCAGTTTTTCACCAAAAGAGGGAAAACTACTTTCGTCACATATGGGCAGAAGTCATTTTCCTTTATAGATATCCAAACACTTTCTCCATTCTCCAAAACACTATCCTTATATCCTCAAACCTCACTTTGTGGTATTATGGTGGGTCTGTTGTTGTTGTTGGAAGAATAAGTAGGATATGAGGATGTTGCGATGGATCTATGGGCAAACAGGGAGAGATAGGATTAGAAATGAAGATATCTAGAACAAGGTGGGATTATTTTCAATGGAGGACAAGATGCAGGAAGCTAGCTGAGATGGTTCGGGCTCGTGAAGAGGAGATGCATGGACGCGCCAGTGACCGGTGTGAGATGTTGGCCCTGGATGGTTTTAGGGGAGGTAGAGTAGACCGAAGAAGTATTGGGATGAAGTGATTAGATGAGACATAGTGCAATTGCAGCTTACCCAGGACATAAACATCAAATAGAAGGACGTAGAGGAATCGAATTAGGATAGCAGGTTAGTAGGTAGCAATGCATTGTTTTGTTGTTTGTTTGTATCAGTAGTCATACTATTGCTCTTGTGGTTTCTTGACCTTCGATTTCTATAACTATCTGTTGATTCCTTATACCTCGATTAGTATATTGTTTTGTTGTATTTTCTATTCTACTACTATTTGTTGTTTTTTAATTATTTATTGATTCTTGTACTATCGTTACTATTTTTTCTAGATTGTTTTGTTATTATCTATTGATTCTTGTCCTACCGTTGTTTCTTCTTCTAGACTGCTTTGGATTGTTTTTCCTTAAGCCGGAAGTCTATTGAGAATAGTCTTCCTACTCTGACCTCCTCAAACTCTACATTGTGGGACTACAATGGATATGTTGTGGAAAAATAAGCAGGATCCAATGAAGCTTAAGAATAACTTACAAAACCAAAAGCAAGGATAATACATTTCAAATTCTTTAGGTACAAGCACAAAATCTCAAAGCTTGAATAGGAACCAAACATAAAGGAAAAACTTTTGAAAAGAAAATCAATTTTTACCTGAAAATTGGCCATTTCATTCTCAACAAAATTCTGAGCATTAAGAACAGGAACACTGCAATACTCCACACAATTCTCTATCTCCTCTTTTTTCTTCGTCCTATCAAAGCACTCGTGAGCACATTTGAAGTACGCTTGCTGCAAATTCCCATGAAAGAAAAACACCCAAATTACTAATTTTCTCATGTTTGGTTGGTCAAAATATTTTGAAAAACATTTTATCAGGAAAACGAGCTCCTTGAAATTGAAACTGAAAAAATGACTTCCCTAATGAAAGTAGAGAAAAAAAAATTCATCAAGTAATATTCAAGTTCATTGTCTCCTCCCCATCCACCCAACATCCCCAATCCCCACCCTCAAACCCCCACTCGTTTCCCCATACCACCCACATAGTGTTCTGCTAGATATATTTTTATAATTGTGGTATCCGGACCAGTTTACGCACATGCAATTAATTCCACAGTATACCTGGCACCCTCACTAGCAACATGTAATGTTTGGAATAATATCTTTTGTTTTTTTCCTTAATTACCAAACGCTAGTATATAAGTTTATTTTCTAACAATATTTTCCATAAAAAAATATTTCCTTGGTACGAAAAACACGCTCAGAAGAAATAGTGAAACCTGAAGGGTAAAGAAGATATGGTCTTGGACGCCAGAGAGTTGTGTCTGGGCAGCTGTATTAACTTGGTTGATTTTCTGTGTTATTCTTTCACTCACAATTCTCTCTTCAACTGCAGCTATGTGATCCATCTCAATTATTTTGGAAGACAATTTTCTCTGCCGGGTGAATGGGGTTTAGGGCTTTAGACACATACTGAGGTTTTTCTTATTGCCGTGTCTTGTTCTTGGGATTGCTTGGGGAGGGGGAATAAAATTGGCAAACGAGGGTTGTTTGGTTGGAAAATAAGTTGGAATTAGTTGTAATGAGATTATTTTTCAGTAGTTATTTGTTGGAATTAGTTGTAATGAGATTATTTTTCAGTAGTTATTTAATTTATGGTATTAAACATAATATGCGTTGTAATCTTTTTAAAAATAGATAGTTTGTTTACAAAAATATACTTCACATTACAACTTAATTATTTTCTTAATATTAAATTATATAAAAGAAATTTAAAAGCTACAATTTTTTTATTGTTTTAACTTATCAGTTTCTTTTTTCTAAAAATACATGTTAAGAAATTTATGTTAATATTTCTTAAATGTGCATGAAATTTTAATATTTTGTGTTAAATTATTTATTTTTTCCTAAATTCTATAAAATATTGATAATCTCAATTTTTTGTTAAAAAACTTCATCATAAAAAAATATGAAAAAAAAATCACCTCCATTTTTCATTATTTAGTATCATTAATTGGAAAGTCAAAATATATTTTTTAAAATCAAATTTTCAAATATTTTTAGCTAAATATAAATTTTTTATTTATTTATTTATTTAATAATTAAGCATTTATTAAGTTAGAAAGAGAATGTCAAGATACTTTAATTACTTTTCTATGATAAATTTGTTAGAAAAAATAAAAATTTGAAATAAGATTAATAAACATATCTACAAAATAGAAAGACAATAAACCCTTGAATTAATTTTGAATTTGATTGTATAAATAAGAGTAGTTTTTATGGTGTTACTATCATTTTTTCATGACTCATCATTTTTGTAACATTTAATAAGCTCATATAATTGTTTAAATTTAGTAAATGGATAAAAATTTGTAGAGTAATTAAAATTTAAATTAGGGATAAAATTGACCAAAAAAATTTGATGTGAGTACTATCAAAATCTCATGTTCTCTGTTATATATAATAGTAACTTAACATATATATATATATGTGTGTGTATGTGTATGAAAAGTGTTAATCAAGAATTTGGAGGGTAATTATGTCTTTTCACGAATTTATCCCAAGAATAAATTAAGGTGGGATTGTTATACTTGTTATACCACCAAATACATGGGATAACTTATCCTGGTACTATTTATTAGTACCGCGATAAGTTATCCCGAATTAGACAACCAAACGAAGCACCAAAATTTCTATCCCGGAATTATTTGTATTAGTACCTCACACCAAACGACCCCTAATAGTATTAGCTAAATCCATTTACTATTTGAAATACGTTAGCTTTACCCTCTTTATAATATTTTTTAATTCAAAAACATCCTTTAATTATTTAAATAGTAGCTTAAATATATTATATTTTCTTTTAGTGTTGTTTCAAAATAAAAATAAAATAAGCTAATTTTACCTATGAACCATTATATTAAAAGTATGAAGGCATCAGAAATAAAAAAAGGAACAAAAAAAGGGTAAAAAGTTTCAACAACCTTTTTCATATGAAATAAATAGGCTCAAAAGAACTTGACAAAATATTGCAAAAACCCTTTTCCATATGTTCAAATTTTTTGACCCACAAAAATAGGCCAAAAACTTGGCAAGAAATTACAAGAAACTGTTTTCATATAAAATACCACTTGGTTATTTTCATAACAAAAATAATTTTTCCAAACATTTTGGTCACTTTTCCTAATAGAAGAGGTCACCATTACTTCTATTTTTTCCCGAAAAAGGGTCGCTATTGCTTTTATACAAGCCAAACTTATAAATTGTGATGTGATCTCTCGGACTGCAACTACCTCATTATGTAATCGGAGCTATATTCTCATTTATATGCCACGCTGAAGGTAAATTGATTTGTGTAAATTATAGCCATAATACCCTTTTATAAATTTCGTGCAACATGACTAATTCTCACTCTTAAAGAATTTATTGATGCTTATTGCTTTTCCTTTTTTAGACTTGTATGTTAAACTATTTCATATGTTTTTTCTTGACAAAGAATAGAAGAATGAAGGATGTTCAGGCCTTGATTAGAGGTATTATTGATAAAAGAATGAAAGCTAGGCAAAGTGGAGAGACAAATAATGACGATTTACTTGGTATATTGCTAGAATAACCTCTTATAATGTTTCATGTGTAGTTTTTGTTTCAACCATTTTAAAAAATTAAGTTTATGTATTTCACTATTTATCTTGTACATTTATGACGACGTTGTGCCAAAACTGTGATTTATCAACCTCTTGGTAGATGACTTTCAATTTGTTCTATCGCATTCAGGTGTCATCTTCTGCTCTATCTAATTCTTTTTTTATTGTTTCGAGTGTGTTTTCGTATGTTTTATTATTATATCTTTCATTAGTTGAACTATGTAAAAAATTTTAGTAATATGAAGAAATTTGGGATTGAGTGGAATTTTAGTTATGTAATCATGTAATTAGAAAGATATTTAATTTTCTTCTTCGAGGTGCAAATCAAATCAAAGAGAAAGAGAAGAAAATTTAAAGCAAATCCTTCTTGATTTTTGATATCCATAGGAATCTCAATTGCGGTAACGTCTTCATTAATGAAAATAATTGAGCTAATATATTATTGGCCTCGTGTTTTGTATCATGTTTTGTTTGGTTGAGGGTCATCAAAGACTTTGTTTTTATCCTGCAAAGCTACGGATAAGTTCAGCATATATCTTAATATTTTCAAACCCCATTTGTGGGATTACACTAAATATGTTATTGTTGTTGTTATTGATTTTAAATTTTTGAGTGTTGATTCATGATTGGATTGTATGGTTTTTAGATGTCACAATATATATATGACTAAATTATGTGTTTTTGACTTGAATACATAGTTTTCGAGAGTGACTTTTTCTATGGTAGCGGGAACATAACATGAAAGTGTTATTTTTTGAGTGATTTTCGATTATTGCAAAGAATTTTACTCATTTAATTCTTTACTTATTTGAACAATATTGAAAGTCTTAACATTTAGAACTTATAGTGTAAAGCTCACATTGCCGGTCATAAAACTAAATAAGAGGATTGTGATGAATCCTCACTAATACATAACATATCTCCTAAAAGGATTTTGCTTAAATAAAATGACATGATCAATGAGAATTCATATAGCCGAATCAACTTGCTTTGGATATATGCATTGTTAACGTTATTGTTGTTTTTCAAGGTTGTCTTATAGCTTTAAATGACTATGATTTTACCAAAAAAAATAATAATTATTTTCTTTGCAATGGAATACCACACATGTTGGTACATAAAGTGACAGAGGATGAAAACAAGTTAGACATAGGAAAATTATTTTTGAGTTGGGGAAAAAGGCATTACTTGATATAAACATTATGCAACACAAAAAATACTCTACTTGGAACCCAAATGTCTAGTTGAAAATGAGTCAAATTCTTCACAATTCTGGATGATCATGCTTAAGAATGAAAACATGCACACTTACGCAGGCTAAGTGTCTGAAAAATAAGTTACAAGGTTCAAATAGGACTACCCTTAAAAGGGAGTTTTTATCGTGCATGTAATTTGGATAGTAGATTGACTAAAAAAATAAAATTGGAAAAGGGAAGTTGGATTATTCATCATATGTTGAGGACATCAAATAAGTATCCCCGACTTATTCTTACTATTTATTTCAGATTAGCGCCACTTTTTTATTTTTATGGTGGATATTATTATCCAATGAGGGGCATGTTAGATAATTCAATAAAATAGCCAAAAATGAAAGGTTTTTTGTTTTCCTTTTTTTCTTTATTTAATTATGACTTAATGTTAATTATATTTGGTATTCAAAGATTTCTTTGAATACACATCAAAGATTCCTGATTGAAAAATATTACTAATTTTATACTCCTAATTTGGACTAAAAACACAATCAATTTAGATATAATATTACAAATCGAGGAAAAACACTTATCAATTTAGATATAGTATTACAAACAACGGAAAAAAACATTAAAAGAAAAAACCTAAAAATAACTAAAAGAGATGTAGAAAATGCTAAAGTGTAATTGAAAAAACAACCTTTTATTTGTTTATGATTTTACCCATAAATTAATGTATATTTAGGGGATCACATTACAAGTGAGGTCTAGAGAGAATAATATATACGTAAACTTACCCCAAATATGAGTAGGAAAAGAGACTATTTTTTGTAATTGCAATCTAATCTCCTAATCAAACTCTTGATTGTAAGATTAGTTTAAGGAACAATTAATTTTATTTAGGGAGACTTCAAATTTTAAGCAATAAAATTTGGAAATCTTCCTTTTATCCATTTGCAAAGTTCCTCTAACTTGCCTTGAAAAGACGTCAATAGAGGTGTAGATTTAGTAAATGTCCAAAATATAGCTTGGTGTAACAAAATTATCTGCAACTTGATTTGCCTCCCTATAACAGTTAAGAATGATCCAATTATATGTCCTTGATAATGGAAGTAAGTTGCCATGAAATTTTGAAGACTCCCTTAATATAAGATTGGAAGACAATTGAGTTTCTTCTATTTCAATAATCCTTATCCCAATTTAATAGCACCAACTCAGTTCATAAAGTAGAGTTTAGGCTTATACTGGAAGTTTCTTTGGTTGTTGTAAAATACGCCATGTAAAAACTGTAGAAGTCAAGTTCCTTTGATTGTTGTAGAGTACGCAATATAAAAGTGTGTGAGTCATTAGAATTTGTGATTTAAACTTTTTAACATAATTATAAATCTTTCATATGTTGCTATATTTAAACATTACATAAACAAATACATGAAACTTTTTTCTTTAACATGTAACATACGTACAATGCACGTACCCTAAATTAGTCAAAAATAATAATCCATACCAATTGGTAAGGAGCCAGAAGGGGAAAATATATATGTCATAAATTTTTACTTGTTAAAATGGAAAGTCTGTGTACTATTTATTTTTCTTATGTTGTTATTATATGTATCATACATTCAACCCCCTCCCCCACCCCCACCCCCACCCCCACCCCCACCCTCCAAAAAAATTATAAGAATAAGGGTAAAATTCCTTATTAATGCTCACTTTGAACATTATTAGTGCATATACACCACAAGAGGGTTTAGACAAGGAGGACATGAAGTACTTTTGTAAGGGTTTAGATAAGGTGACGAGAGATATATCACCCACTGGAAAGCTTTTCATGTAAGAGAAGAAGATTCCAATAGACACATTGGATCAATTTCGAGGAGTTATCATGATGTGCATAGAGGTTTTGATTTTAGGGATAGGAATGAAGGAGGAGTCATACTTTTGGATTTTGCTAAAACTTTGTGGTTGATGGTAGCTAATTTAAGCTTCTCGAAGAAGGAGGAACACTTAATAACCATCCGTAATATGATGGGTAAGATCTAAATAGATTATTTTCTCACTATGAAGGATGATAAAGGTCTTTATAGAGACTGCAAGGTCATTCGAGTGAGAATCTTATGAGCCAACATAAGCTCTTAGTGATACGTTTAGAGATCACAAGGAAAAGAATAGGCTATGTATGAATGGACAACGATATTGTAGGGTGGTTTGACTATGGTTAGTGTGTAAGAGATAAGGGAAAAATTATTGGCGATTAGGTTGTGGGGGATATACAGACAATATGTGGGATATGATAACTAGTTGTAATAGAAAAGAAACAGAGTAGTGTTGAGGGTATCGAGAGGTAACTGTAGTGAAAATCAAGGAGATTGGTGGTGGAATGGGGACATCTAATGGATAGTGGAAGCAAAGGGTGGGGTATGTGAGGTTGGTAAAGAGTAAGGACAGAGAGGAAAATGGCAAATAGGAAAAGATATAATACAGTGACCCTTCAGACCATTTTCTTAATTTCTATGCATTTCTGATGTTTTGAGACTTCCCATAGCATTTACAAGCCATTTACGACTAACCAGAACTGTCAGTTTAGTTATCGGATAATTTGTTTGGGTTTTAGGCTCATTTTCCTATTTTGTAGCTTTCATTATTAAGAAATTGAACTTGGATCAAAAATTTTAGTAAACAGCCTTGGATGAGAATTTCGACACCACCATTAGCTTTGGAATATTGATTTTAGGCTAGGGGTCCCTTAGTTCAGGTTCTGATGCTTCTGAACTCATTTTGGACTATTGGGTAGAATTTGGTTAAAATAGAACTACATGTGGGACCCACTATAACACCCCATATTTTTGAGCTAGAAATTGAATTGTTATTCCTATATGTGTAAGCTCTAATCCCATGATTTGTATTTGAATACATATGTCATGATTGTTAGCCTAGTGTGAAGAGTACTTATGAGGTGGGAAAATATTCATAGGAATCAATTAGAGCAAAGTTGAGCAAAAAGCCTTTGATTCGGCCAAATTTTGGTATTCGATTCTACAAGTGTAATACCCTGCATTTTTGGGGTAGTCTTTGAACCGTCGTTCCTACGTGTATAAGCTAAAATCCAAATAATTCCCATGTGAATATAAGTTTCATGATCTTTATCCTCGTGTTTGATGTGCTATTGAGGTGAAAAACGTTCTTAAGAATCACTTAGAGCAAAGTTGAGCTTAGAGCCTTTGATTTGTCCAAAGTTTGGTATTTGATTCTACAAGGATCTACTTTGAATGTGTATAACTTTTTATATACGTAGAATTGTGCAGTTCAAGATCCACCAAATTGTAGATAATTGAATAAGCTTTCCAACGATACAATTTCGCCTTAATCCGATACCCGAGCAAAAATTTATGGCATTTTCTGTGTAAGGCAGTAAGCAGACACGATTGGGATGCGATGCGTTGGTCATTGACGCGATTAGCGATGCAATGCAATGGAAATCGCGTTACGGAACTCTTTCGCATGCTATTTCAGTTCCTAAAGGATATAGGGGCACTTTGGTCACTTTCCCTCACCCAAATCTGTCCATAACACTTAATTTCAACTCCAAAAGCATTAGATACATCACAATTCATCTCTTTCTCTCCAAGAAAACCCTAGCCCCTTCAAGAATACCAAGAACTCCACCAAATTTTCTCCAAGAAAGTTAATAATCCAAGCTTCCAGGTTCAAGAACTTCAAAAATAAGATTCAAGAACACCATTAGAGATTCAAAGTTCAAGCTTTCACATTCAATTTATCAAATATAGTACGTGGGGTTATAAATAAGGATACTCTTTCATCCTTGTTCCCAAAACTAGTTTTACAGTTGAATTTACGTATATTGCAATTAGGGTTCATACCCAACTTATCTTGTTTTGAGTTTATGGATTTGTAAAGTGATTTAAGTGTTAAAGTGCATGCTTGTTCTCCTCTATTTATGCTTGATTTAAAGATTTTCAATTGAAATTTAAGAATGATATTATGTTGCAAGTTAAATGAAAGAAAGCATGAGATTCAAAGACTTTAGTGCATCAAGATTTCGTATGATCATGTTTTCATCCATAAGATTCATATTGTGATTTTGATTTTATTATCTTGACTAAAATTATTGAAGTATTTCAAGAAGATTATTGAGCATGAAGTATTGTTTTGATTTGACATAAATTTAAAGCATGGTTTTTTAAGCCCTAGTTTGAATATTGATATTTCAAGAAGATTATACTTTCAGGCATTCTACGATTAGTTTATACTCAGATTTTGAACAAGATTTGATCTTTTGATCCTCAGTTTAGATATGGAATCCACTTTACAAATTTGATTACAGTTTAAAGTAAACATATGCGTAACTATTTTTCATAGTAAACCCTCATGCTAGTTTTAAAGTGGATTTCCTATAGATGGAGCATACAAATTAAAGAGAGTAGTATTTAGCACCGAGCAGGAAGTGTGGCTTTAGCGCATCGTACTTCCCCAGAACTATGAGCCAATATAGGTACAAATTTAGATTATATTCCATTTGTATATCGATACAGATACAAATTGTAATCACTTAGCTCAGGTTATACTCCTTGGCAAGAGTATGACACCTCTTCCCAACGTGAGGTTTTCCCTTAAGGGAAACTAGATGTTGGACACTATGATAGCTCACATAGTGTATGTCGGTTAAAAGAACCTCCCTAAAGTCTAAGTCCTAAAACAGAATAACAAAATAACTTTTAGAAACTAAGTGTAAAGGCGCACGATTTTATGTAGATATTGTTTTACATAAGTCATTAGCTATGATATTTTAGCTTTTAGTTTACATATACAAAGTGAGTCCTTTTCACTTAGCCTACATGATTTGAAAATGGACTTAACTTCAATTCTACTTAGTCCATTAGCAGAAAGAGTAAAAGTCTAAATTTTAGAACTAAGTGTTATGACACACAAGATTTATACAATATGTTTTATCATTCATGATTCATGATTTTAAGCTTTCAGTTATTCCAGCCAATGTGAGTCATTTATACTTAGCATGCATTATTTTACAAGTTTATACAAATATTGAGATATTTTTTTACTTATGCATTCACCCCCATATGCTCAGTACATTTCAAAAGTACTGATCCACACATACTTCTATGTGCTACATTATTTAATAATGTAGGTACCAGTTCAGTTTTAGTCCATATATCACGATCATACAGTTGTAGATTTCAGCCAGCAAATAATGAGTCCTCCTACTTCGGGGACTTTAGTTAGTGTTATTTATGTACTTTACTTTCTTACTTATATGTCTTGATTAGTGGTAGTTGGAGTCACGTCCCATCTATCTATAGTCAGAATAGTAGAGGCTTCACAGATATCAGTCATAGTCAGTCATGTAATTTTAGTTCTACTCTTCAGTTTCATCAGAATGTAAAATTGTATTAGTGTTGTATTTTTTTCTTGATTTCATCATGATTATATTTCCACACAGTAACTTTAGTCATTTTATACATATGTAAATCAATTACTTAGTAGTATGCCAGTACAAAGGTTAGCTTGGGATCACTTGTGGTCATAAGCACCGTGTGATGTCTCGGGACTCATTTTTGAGGCATTACAAACTTGGAATCATAGCACAAGGTTCAAGTGTCCTAGGGTGTCTGTAAAGCCATGTCTAGTAGAGTCTTGTGCAATGGTACAGAGACGTCTGTACTTTTCTTTCAGAGGCTACAGGGCATTTAATAAAAGTTTCCTTTATACTCTAGATTGTGTTGTAAAGTTCTTCTCTCAGAAACTTCTGTCGATTCATGTGTCACTTCATAATTCTTCATCTATGTTATATTCTTGAGATAACATGATTAGCAAGTTATAATTCATCTTAAGATGATGCTCTCAGATTTACTATTAGTAACTTCAAAAATCATACAAGGGGCTTGAGAGGAGCTTATTAGCATGTTATAATTTCCTCAAATCAAAATTTATATCCTCATCTATATGAGTTGTTCAGTTAAGATAGAATAAGATATGCATTCAAATTCCTTATTATTCTTTCAATACAGATAGTGCTCATAAGAAGAGATAGTATGAACCTGGATTATTGAATAGAGTTTGCATTTGAGGGCTATTGAAACCTGGAGTGCTATGATTCATAAGTAGTAGAACCTTTTTATAGTTAGAAGTATGGGTATAAAAGTGTAGTAACAAGAAAAGTGGGAATGACGATTGATATAAAGTATAGAGATAAACTTATGTATGGTATAGATTTTATGTTATGGTGATATGTCGTAGTGTGTTAGTTTAGTAGAAGGTAGAGAAAAAGTTAATAGTTAAGGTGAATTATTGTTTTCTTGAAGTATGAAAGTAGTTATTGATGGTAATTATTGTGTTAGAAAAGTATAGATTATTTATGAAGTATTTCGTGGTTTAGTATTATTAATTTATGCTTCTCTTAAGGTTGCAAAAAGGATTTTAGTTGAAACTTATAGAAATATGAAATAAATTTAGATGTATAGATGGGTTAATAGTTGTGATGTGTAGAGGGAGGATGTGTTAATGGATTATAATAAGATAGTCCATACGTTCATGATCAATTATTGTTATTATGGGGTTCTAGTGGACTAGTGTTTCTTGATGTCTTGTTTTATAGCTTCTAAGTAAGAGCAGTATGTGAGGTTGGGTTGTTGATCATGCCTAGCCCTAGGTACTAAGTTTGTACAGTGGATGATCATCAAGGTGGATGTAATAATTTCTTGGTTAGTAATGCTAGTTATATAGAGGTGAACCAATAGGCTTGAAATAATGAATGCAAGAATTTAAATTTATTGATTTGAGATTAAGTATGATGTTGTAGGTATGATGTAGAGGTGTGCCCAAGGTGATATGGGGTTGCATTATTTTCTAGGGTTATTACGTGTCAAGTGTGGTTAGTAGTACCATTGAGCTGCTAAGTGGAAGAAGGCTAGTTATATAGTACATGGTGTTCTTAATTGCTAAGTTTGTGAGTTATGATTGATGATGTTGAGCCTTTTGATATGATCTTGATTCTCATGGTTTAGAAATATAAGTTTAGAGGCATGATAGTGGTAGGCTATGATGGAAGTAGTATGGTTCATTAAAAGTTTGGTGATATCTATGTTAAGTGTTAGAATCTAAGTATGAGTCTTTGAAGATTGGGCTAATATAAATAAGAGCTAAAGCACTAGATGGTGTTGACTCCAGCTATGGGGGTACTTATGAAGATTCTAAGTTAGTAAGTGTTTAAGTATTATGTGATGACTATTGGGGCTATAGAAAGATAGAGTTGTATCTCTGAAGGAAGTATTAGTAATGGGTTTTACACTTTCAGGTATAGTCTTTCGGGTTATGTTCTATTTTTTACATGTATTTTTATACACTAGGCTCTAGAGTAAAGTGGTTGCAGTTCAGTTAGAGTTTAGTAAAGGGGTTCCACAGACTTAGAATGATGGCTTAAAGCTAAGGGGAAATGATAGGATAAGTAACTAAGTCATATTCTCAGATTCTAGTAGTGCTGTCAGTGTGGGAGATAGATGCCCGACTCATTCTTATTTTAATATTAGCACTTCAGTCATCACGATATCTACTCATGACTTACGTGTCAGCTCCATGATCATAGATTTGTTCATGCATATCATAGAAAATCATGTACCATCTTAGTCCCTAGTATGAGGAGTTCTAGTTCATTCAGCAGTACGAATCATATTCCAGGAATTTATGAACTCCAAACTTAGGTCATGTAGCTCATGACTCATGTACTCATGCTTTATAGTATACTAAATTCCCATAACTCATGCTATACTCCTAATGATCAGTGAGATCCATCTTATAGCCATGTATGCCCTCAATTTAGATCTATTTGATGAATCTATGATGTTGATCCTCTATTCTTTAGGCCTCAGTTAAGTGTCAAGTTACGTATAGTATCCTTCCATGCTTCAAGGTGTTATGTTCTAACCTTTCAGTGACCCCTCCTTATGTAATGATATTGGTGATGAGTAAATATTTCTTGTCAATGAAAGATCATTGTATGCTTATTTTAGCTAAGGCTATACGTGTGAAGTAAGATTGAGGCCAAGTCTTTGTACATGTTGTGGTTAGTTGAAATTTGTGTGTGTATGTTCTTGGGGTAGTTTGTGGGAGTTGTTGTGATAGAGATTTAGGGAATATGAGGATTATGATATTATAAGTGTTTGTTTAGACGTTCATATGTGGTTATAACAATAGGTTTGAATGTCATATTGGTGTATAAGTGGATGAATATAGTGCACATTAGTTTCTGACCTTGGAATGTAAATCTTTAAGTGAATTCATGATTGGGTTTATCGATAGCACATCTCGTGTAAGTTTCAAATTTTTTGAGCAAGGTTTGAGACCTATTTGGATGGTAAAATAGTGAGGCAACACGATATGGCCGCGTTGCATCGCATATCATGTTGGTAGGGAGCAACGCGATGCATTGCATATCATGTCAGTAGAGCAATGCGGTGCATCACTTATCTCATCGGTAGTCCAGTTCTGTTATGATGTTATATGTTGTACTTTGTGATTTCGAGTTAGGCTTGACATGGTGAGAGGACTTAGTTCAGTTTAGACATTAGTAGATGGTTTTATGAACGACCATATAAGAATTAGAAGTTGAATCAATGAATATAGTATTTAAGGAGAATAGTATAGTTGAGGGATTATTTGAGAAGTGTTGCTAAGCATGAAAGTAAGAAGTTGCATTTCCTAAAGCCTAGTAATTCTATCCTAGCTTATGATTTATATGCCTATGTTCCAAGTTATAGAGTTATATCAATATTGTGATTCCTTAGTTAGATGTCTTGTTCAGATCATGTCCAAGATTCTTCGCTCCCTAATATTATTAGAATTTCATATAAGAGTGTTGAAGAAATACTCCATTTGAGTATGGGAGTCAGTATGATCCAATCCGTATAGCTTGCAATCTCGTTTAGCAATCAATCAGATAAACTCCTATAGATTTCCAACTTTTCATCTAGTCTTACTATCAGAAGTCTCATGAATATGGCTATTTCAACAGGTAGTTTGTTCGCATCTAGTAATTTGTGAATTCAGCTCAGTTTATGCCTCATGCATCAGTTTTAAATTCCAGATATTCAGTTATGATTAAGTCTGTAAGTGTCTCATGCATTATCTCCATTTTTCCTTAGTATTTCAGCTAAGTCAGTATCAGCCGGGGGACGAAATATCCTAAGAGGGAGATGTATTATAATTCCCCGAGAATTCATGTCCTAAACCTTTCATCTTTTTTTCACCCAATCAGATCCAACCTAAGGTAATGGATAATCACAAATCAACTCTCTCATTCCTATCTCAGCCTTGTAACCATTCTTATGTCATTGCATATAGTCAAGAAATCAATTCAGTTCATGATATTCAGTCCATGTATCATGTTTCAGGATTAGTTATGCAATCATTTTTTTAGTCATGCATGTTCAGAATATAATCACAGTTGCCTTAGTACCCTCAGTTTAATCAGCCTCATTCGAGGACGAATGCTCCCAAGGAGGAGATAATGTAATACCCTACATTTTTGGGCTAGTCTTTGAACCATTGTTCCTATGTGTATAAGATAAAATCCAAATGATTCCCACGTGAATATATGTTTCATGATATTTATCCTCGTGTTTGATGTGCTTTCGAGGTGAAAAAAGTTCATAAGAATCACTTAGAACAGAGTTAAGCTTAGAGCCTTTGATTCATCCAAAGTTTGGTATTTGATTCTACAAGGGTCTACTTTGAATTTGTATAACTTTTTATATACATAGAGTTTTGCAGCTCGAGACCCACCAAATTGTAGATAATTGAATTAGCTTTTCAATAATACCAATTTCGCCTTAATTCGATACCTGAGCAAAAAATTATGGCATTTTTCGTGTGAGCTAGTAAGCCGACTGATAGGGACGCGATGCGTCGGTCATTGATGCAATTAGCGACGCGACGGATGGCAATTATTGAAGTATGGAAATTATGGCAATGATGCTTGATTTAAAGATTTTCAATTGAGATTTAAGTATGATATTATGTTGCAAGCTATACAAAAGAAAGCATGAGATTCAAAGAATTTAGTGCATCAAGATTTCGCATGCTCGTGTTTTGATCCATAAGATTCATATTGTGATTTTGATTTCATTTTCTTGACATAAATTATTAAAGTATTTCAAGAAGATTATTGAGCATGAAGTATTATTTTGCTTTGACATGAATTTAAAGCTAGGGTTATTAAGCCCTAGTTTGAATATTGATATTTTTAGAAGATTATGCTTTTAGACATTCTGTGATTAGTTTATACTCAGATTTTGAACAAGATTTGATCTTGCGATCCTCATTTTAGATTGGAATCCACTTTAAAGATTTGATTACAATTTTGATTATAGTTTAAAGTAAATAGATGCATAACTGGTTTTGATAGTAAATCCTTATGCTAGATTTTCAGTGGATTTCCAATAGATTGAGCATACAGATTAAAGGAAATAGTATTTAGCATCGAGCAGGAAGTGTGGGTGTAGCGCATCCTACTTCCCCAGAACTATGAGCCAACCTAGGTTTAGATTAAGATTAAATTCCATTTGTATATGGATATTGATACAGATTATGGTCACTTAGCTCAGGTTATACTCCTTGGTAAAAGTATGACACCTCTCTCCAACGTGAGGTTTTCCTCTAAGAAGAACTAGACATTGGACACTATGATAGCTCACATAGTGTATGTCGGTTAGAAGAATCTCCCTAAAGCCTAAGTCCTAAAATAAAATAGCAGAACAACTTTTAGAAACTAAGTGTAAAGGCTCACGATTTTATGCAGATATTGTTTTACATAAGTCATTAGCTATGAGATTTCATCTTTTAGTTTACAGATACAAAGGTGAGTCCTTTTTCACTTAGCCTACATGATTTGAAAACAGACTTAACTTCAATTTTACTTAGTCCACTAGCAGAAAGAGTAAAAGTACAACTTTTAGAACTTAGTGTTATGACTCAAAAGATTTATACAGTATGTTTTATCATTCATGATTCATGATTTTCAGCTTTCAGTTATTCCAGCCAATGTGAGTCATTTACACTTAGCATGCATTATTTTACATGTTTATACGAACATTGAGACATTATTTTACTTAAGCATTCACCCCTTTATGCTCAGTATATTCCAAAAGTACTGATCTACATATATGTCTATGTGCTACATTATTTAATAATGTAGGTACCAGTTCAGTTGTGATCCATATATCACGATCAGACAGTTGCAGATTCCAGCCAACAGATGATGAGTCCTCCTACTTCGGGGACTTCAGTTAGATGTTATTTATGTATTTTACTTTCTTACTCATATGTATTGATTAGTGGTAGTTGGAGTCACATCCCAACTATCTATAGTCAGTATAGTAGAGGCTTGACAAATGTCTGTTAGAGCCAGTCATGTAATTTCAGTTCAGCTCTTCAGTTTCATAAGAATGTAAAATTGTATTAGTATTGTATTTTTTCCTAGATTTTATCGATTATATTTCCGCATAGTAACTTCAGTCATTTTATACAGATGTAAATCAATTGCTTAGCAGTATTCCAGAACAAGGGTTAGCTTGGGATCATTTGTGGTCCTAAGCACTGTGTGACGTCTCGGGATCTATTTTTGGGGCATTACAAAAAGGGTCAGATTTGAACATGTATAACTTTTTACATATGTGGAATTTTGTATCTCAATACTTACCAAGTTATAGATAACTTAATTTGCTGTCCAGCGATACCAATTTCGTCTGAATCCGATATCCGAGCAAAAAGTTATGACTATTTTCGTGAAAAACAGTGAGTGTAACACCCCATACTTTTAACACTCTAGCAATGCATTCAAAATGACCTTTAGGACCCCCGTTTCGATGGTAAACCATTTTTATATGTTATGAGTTATGTTGGGGGTGTTTTTGGACATTGGAATTAGGTATGCGTCGCCAAATAGACCCTCCGCTAAGGCCGTGCGTCGTATGACAAATGACAATAGCCACTGGATGGGGTGTTCTTTTGGTGTGCACCGCACATCTTCAGGTGTGTTTTTGACATACGCTAGCCACCTTCAGGTGTGCTTTGGATGTGCTTCGCCCAACAAAAGCAAAGTTCCAAAGTTGCTTTGTTTTGACTTAATTTAAGGTCATTGGGGTCTTTTCACACCCCTAAACCATTTCTAATCATTCTTAAAGGAATTAAGGAGTCTTAAAACACATTACTTCCATACTCTTAACCCCCAAGTATCCAACATATGATTCTATACCCTTCCCCTCTCCCTAAGAATAAAATTCAAGTTTCTTCCCTTAAGAATTTAAGAATTCAAGTTGCAATTTCAAGACTTCACAAAGAAGTCATCTAATTAAGGTATGTGGGGGTATTCATCAATGGGTTTCTTTCACCTAAAAACCCTCTTTTTGGTTAAATTATGAATCATACTCTAATTTACGATCAAGTTCAATGTAAATCATGAAATTCCTCCATGTTTCCTAATTATTTTACATTCAAGTTATGCTAATTGGTTTACTCCATGAAAGTTATGATTCTACATGCTTGAAGTTCCAAAACCCCATGTCATGTTCAGTTAACATCATGTTAAAAATTCTCAAATTAAGTTTTAAACTGTATAAACATAATATTTTCCCAAGGTTAACTCATTTCCATGTTTACATTCATGAAATTTATCAAACTATTGAAATATCTGATATTTTGGGTCTTTGAATTATGATTTTACGTCACTGTTTCAAGTGTTGTTATCGATATTTTGTAATCATTTAGTGTTGACGGGTTATGAACACCCGATACCTACATGTTTACTTACGTTTTAGACCTCTCAAGTAATGAATCAGTCAACTCATGATTTTATTGTTAAACTCAGTTTGTTATGATTATATTGAGCACTATCAATTTACATATTTATAACTACTTCAGAATCTGTATGCACTGTTGTTTTCAAAATATCATGACCTGAGCTTATTAGTTATCAGTGCATGCATCAGTTAGTATTTCAGTATCTTCCAGTTTGGAGTAGGATTTAGCACCGAGTGGGAAGTGTGGTTCAACGCATTCTACTTTTCCTAAACCTACATGCCACCGTAGGTTTAGGGGCCTTGACAAAGCGTGTTTTTCCTTTCCCAATATAGGCTCAGTTTAGTGATCACTCCAGTTTAGGTTCTACTCTGAAGGCAAGGATAAAACAACCCTCCTCAATGTTGGTCAGACATTGGACTCCATGATAGCTCACATGATTTTTGTCGATTATATGATAGCTCCCATAGTTTCAGTAAGTATTCAGTTTACCTCAGTTCAGGTTTGCTCGACCAAGTAATCAGATTTTAGTAATTATCAATCAGTTTTACAAATTACTCATGTTGTTCAGATCATGTCAGTACATTCTATACTTGGTCTTGTATTCTGAATTTTACATGTTCACGTTTTCATGATCAGTATCCATACATGATCCTTAGTTTAGTTTTACAATATGTTCAGCTTTACATGAGATTTACATACATGTTTTAGATCTCACTACGACTTATAGTTTTCACGTATATCCATGTTTTAGATGTATGTTTCAACAAATAACTTATATCCTAGATTTTAAAGCATGTTTTAAAAACTTTAATGATTTAGTGCATGTCTCCATATACTCAGTACATTCCAAAGTAGTAGCCACGTATATGCATTTTGGTTACATTTCTTCATAATGTAAGTACCAAATATAGTTCACACATCAGGGTCAGACAGTTCTCAGCTTTCATCTAGCAGGTGATAAGTCATCTTATTTTACGGACTCCAGTCCATTTTAGTTCATGTGTTGTATTTTCATTATCCATATGTATTGATTAGTGGTAGTTAGAGGCATGTCCCAACTCTCTATGGTCAGTATATTAAAGGCTTCATAGATGGTCAGTCAGAGTCATTCATGTAATTCAAGTTCTTTTTTCAGATTTATCATGATGTAAACCATTATAGAATTTTATTTATTTAAATTTTCTTATGACTATGCTTCAGCTCAACAAATTTAGCTATTATATACATTTTAAATCAGTTGCTCAAGTATCATGCCAGTACATGGGTTAGCTTTGGATCACTTGTGATTCCAAGCACGGTGTTAGGACTAGGGGTAGCCTTTAGTCATGACCCACTTGGTATCAGAGCACAGGTTCAAGTGTCCTAGGTATCTATGAAGTCGTGTCTAGTAGAGTCTTGCAGAATGGTACAGAGTCCTCTGTACTTTTATTCGAGAGGCTATAGGGCATTTAGGAAATGTTTCCCTTCTTTCATATCTCAGATTATATAGTAGAAGTGTTCTCCAAGAAACTTATGCAGATTCTTACGTTACTCCATTCATGTCAACTCTGCCTTATTTTTTAGGTAACAGAAATAGCCAACCTTAAACCCTCACAGATCAAGTTTTTCAGATAGTCTCTACAGACTGTTATGGGATTACATATGGGCTCAAAAAGAATCCCACTAGTGCTTTATTTTCCAAAGTATGAAATATTTCATTCATGATCATGAAAAATCATGCATTGAGCCGAAGTTAGATGTTTCCTCATATCCATTCTTAGAATTCTACGACAACATATGATCTAGAGTTAGAAGCATGAACCCAGAAGTTTAGTAGTAGTAAAGAAGGGATAGTGTTTATCTAGATTTAGTAGATTAAGTATCCATTGGGCTAGTTGTATGAAAGGTAAATCAGTAGGCTTGAAACAACATATGCAAGAATTTAAGTTTATTGATTCAAAGTTAAGTATGATAGTGTATGTAGGATCTAGAGGTGTACTCAAGGTGATATAGGATTGCATTATTTCTAAGTCTTAATATGTGTGCACGCTTAGATAGTACTCTTGAGTTGCTAAGTGTGAATGAGGCTAGTAGGGTAGTATATGATATTCTTACCAGCTAAGCTATGGGCTATGGGTTGTTGATGTCGAATATTCGATGTAATAGTACTTCTCATGGTTTAGAAAAAAATATAATCTTACAGATGTGATATTAGTAAGATATGAAGGAAATAGGCAGATTATGTGTTTAATGAGGCAGGTATGTTATCAAGAAGAGTTGAAATTCTAGATGATGTGAACTCAAGGTATGGTGATACTCTTGAAGATTCTAACTTAGTCAGTGTTGTGCCCTATTTTTCTCACGAAAAGTGGGATTCGATATGACAACCCTTTTTGGAATTGTTTAAAAAGTGTGAAGAGTCACCACCTAATGAATTAAGGTGCATTAGGGCACCATTCTAGGTCTAATTATGAACCTATTTTGTTATTTAGTCTTAGTTCACCAGAAATTTAGGTAAGGGTTCAAATTACCTTAAAAGGAAGGTGTTAGGCACCTTTCGAGGTCCACAAAGGTAGTTCCCGACCAAATTTATATTTTACATGGGGATTCTATGTGATCAAATAAAGGTCACTTATGTTATTATTAACTTAATGTTAACTATGTGATAAAGTAATGAATAAATGAACATATTATTTGATTATTCCTATTTGATAATTAGCTAAGTGATAAACAACACAGGGAAACATAAAAGAACAATAAGAATGACACAAATTATTACACAAGGGGGAATGCTTAAATAAACTAACTACCCCAAATAGATAAGCAGATAAAGTAAACAAAAACAAATTCGAAAATCAGTCAAGAAATAATTTTGGTTTTATTCAGATCAGAACCCCAACTTGTTAATCATTATTCGACTCATTAGCCGGCAACCAGATTCTTAGAAAAGTTACAATGTCATACGTCGTGTAATATATTTTGCGTATCATCACTTTCGAATATCTACCCACCCCCCACCTAGGCTGGTTGTCAAACCTAAATGTGTTCTAAAAGAAAAGTTAAAACTAATGCCTCTAAAATACCTATCGTCCCAACCTATCGTCCAAGAGGCATTAGACTTTTCTACTTTGGAGTTATGGTCTAGACAAATAAAACTTGGTTTCCTAGTGGAACTCAAAAGAGCGTGAAACACATTGGACAACAAGTAGCACATAAAGTCTCAAAGAAGCCTCTTGATTAATTAAGAGTTGATTAAAGTGATTAACATGCTAAGATAAGCAATTACTTTTTATTTAGTTAAGCCTATAGACATGGTATCTAGGTGTCCCATAATCATTTGTTGATGAGAGATAGTCATTAAGCCATTTCAAAACAGTGTCATAAATTTGTTAAAACATATCAAAGTAAATATGATGGGGAATGATGCCCATTAATTTATTGTGTAAAAAATACATTGTAAAAATATTTAGAGTATCATGAAACTATATCCTTATGCTGAAAATAATTAACCTGTAAGAAAGCACTTCTGAAAATTAATAAAAACAATGCTGGAAATCCATTTTTTGCATTCTGAAAATTTGTTTGAATATGCTGGAAATCAATTTATGTTGCAAAGTAATCACTAAAATGCTGAACAATAATTTTATTGGAAATCTTTTTTATCGTAAACTGTTTAATTGGAAATAATTTTTCAATTATTGGAAATTGATTCTTAGAGGCTGAAAAAATAATGTTGACATGTTGGAAATTAATAAAAATTATGCAGGGGTATAAATACAGACATTGAACATTAATCATTTTACCATCGGTTCAATAACATGCTAGAGCTTGATACGTCAGAGAGTTAATTAAACTCCTAAAATAGGATATCTAGGTGACAAAATAAGTTTGTTATTAATCTTAATTCAAAGTTTGACTAAGTGATTCATGTAGAAAATAAAACACATAAATCCTACCCCCCAAACAGTCCACGTAGTTTATCATTACACGAACATTTATAAATATTACAGACCAATATAAGAGAAACATAAAAACTAAACTAAAAGGCCACCCCTTTCCCAAACTCCCGAGCAACTCTTCAAATCCCACATATTTCTTAAGGATGCCTATTAAACACAAGCAAAATTGGGAACCAAGCATAAAAAGGGTCAAGCACTAAAACACGGTCCTAAATGGGGAAACAACATAGCAAACAGCAAACACTAATATTGAACCATTACTTTGAATTAGATCCTATAGACATGTTTTACAATATCATAAGGTTATCACGTAAGATATGAAAATTACATCACGTAAGATATGAAAATTACATCGATAGAAAACT
>NC_061111.1:220062947-220188394 GCF_002878395.1 Capsicum annuum | reverse complement strand
TAACTCTTAGGGTTTTGTTCCATTTGTTATCAGTTCGCAATTGTATATGAATGATCATATCATGAACATTTCAAGTGAGTTCTAAACTTTCAGCATGAATCAGCTCCTAATAGTTAATAAAGTCAAGTCAACTCAAAAATCAGTTTCATGATAAGAGTTTTAATATTTCATCTTAGCTACATCTTTCAATTGCAAACATGTCATGTGTACCTTATTCCATACTTCTAAAGTTTCAATACATTCCTACCCATTATTCGAGGACGAATGATTCCAAGGGGGAGATAATATAACACCCCACATTTTTTAGCTAGAAATCGAACTGTTGTTCCTACGTGTGTAAAATCTAATACCATTATTGGTATTTGAATACATGTTTCATGATCATTATCCTAGAGTGAAAAGTTCTTATGAGGTAGAAAAATGTTCATATGAATCACTTAGAGCAAAGTTGAGCTAAGGGCCTTTGATTCAGCCAAATTTTTGTATTCAATTTTACAAGGGTCATCTTTGAATATGTATAACTTCTTAAATATATGTAATTTTGCATCTCAAGACCCACCAAGTTATAGATAACTTAATTTGCTTCCTAATGATGCCAATTTTGCCTTAATACGATATCTGGGGGAAAAGTTATGACCATTTTTGTGAGAAAATATGAGTGTAACACCCCGTGATTTTAACGCTCTATCAATGCATTCAAAATGAACTTTAGTACCCGCTTTTTGATACTAAAACATGTTTAGATGTCATGGGTTGTGTTGAGGTGCTTTTGGACATTGGAATTAGGTTTGCGTCGCCAAATAGACCCTCCGCTAAGGCTGTGCATCGCATGACAAATGCCAATAGCCACGGGATGGGGTGTGCTTTTGGTATGCACCACACATCCTCAGGTGTTCTTTTGGCGTGAGATTTCCACCCTCAGGTGTGCTTCGGTTGTGTGCCGCCTAGCAAAAGTAAAGTGCCAAAGTTGCTCCATTTTAACTTAATTTAAGGATGTTGAGGACTTTTCACACCCCTAAACCTTTTCTAGCATTCTTAAACGAATTAAGGGGTCTTAAAACATATTAATTCCATGCCCTTAACCTCCAAAGCATCTAACACACAATTCAAAACACTTCCCCTCTTTCCAAGAACAAAATTCAAGTTTCTTTCCTCAAGAATTCAAGAATTCAACTTCTAATTTCAAGCCTTCTCAAAGAAATCATCTAATTAAGGTATGTGGGGTATTCATGAGTGGGTTTCTTTAACCCATTGGGCCCAAAAACACTCTTTTAGGTTAAATTATGAATTATACTCTAATTTATGATCAAGTTCAATGCAAATCATGAAATTTCTCCATGTTTCCTCATTGTTTTACATTCAAGTTATGCTAATAGTTTTACTCCATAAAAATTATGATCCTATATGCTGAGTGTTCCAAAACCCCATGTCACGTTCAGTTAACATCATGTCAAAAATTCTCAACTTAAGCTTTAAGCTGTGTAAACATGATATTTTCCCAAGGTTAACTCATTCTCATGTTTACATTCATGAAATTTATCAAACTATTGAAATATCTCATATTTTGGGTCTTTGAATTATGATTTTATGTCATTATTTTAAGTGTTGTTATCGATGTTTTGTAATCATTCAGTGCTAGAGGGTTATGAACACCTGATACCTACATGTTTACTTACGGTTCAGACCTCTCAAATAATGAATCAGTCAACTCATGATTTTATTGTTAAACTTAGTTTGTAATGATCACATTGAGCACTATTAGTTTACAAGTTTATAATTACTTCAGAATCTATATGCACTGTTGTTTTCAAAATACCATGACCTGAGCTTATCAGTTATCAGTGAATGAACTAGTTAGTATTTTAGTGTCTTCCTGTTGGGAGTAGGATTTAGCAACGAGTGGAAAGTGTGGGTTCAGTGCATCCTACTTCCCGAAAACTACGTGCCACCATAGGTTTAGGGGCCTTGCTAGAGAGTGTTTCCCCTTGACCGATATGGGATTAGCTTAGCGATCCCTCTAGTTCAGGTTCTACTCCAATGTCAAGGATAGAACACCCTCCTCAACGTGGGTCAGGCATTGGACTTCATGATAGCTCATATTGTTTATGTCGGTTTCATGACAGCTCCCACAATTTCAGTTAGTATTTAGTTTACTTCAGTTTAGGTTTGCTTGACCAAGTAATCAGATTTCTATTCAATTAGTTTTACAGATTACTCATGTTATTCAGATCATGTCAGTACATGCTATACTTGTCTTATATTCATTGTTTTACATGTTCACGTTTTCATACTCAATATCCATACATGATCCTCAATTCTATTTTACACCATGTTCAGCTTTACATGAGAATTACATATAGTATTCATATTTCTACCGCTTTCCAGCTTACAAAATTATTTTTGGCTCATAGTTAATAATTATCACTATGACTTATAATTTTCACGTATAACCATGTTTTAAATATTTGTTTCAACAAATAATTTATATCCTCAGTTTTAAAGCATGTTTTAATTACTTTCATGATTTAGTGCATGTCTCCATATACTCAGTACATTCCAAAGTAATGACCACATATTTGCATCTATGGTTATATTTCTTTGTTATGTAGGTACCAGATATAGTTCACACATCAGGATCAGACAGTTCTCATCTTTCATCTAGCAGGTGATAAGTCCTTTTATTTCGGAGACTCTAGTCCATTTAGTTCATGTGTTGTATTTTGATTATCCATATATATTGATTAGTTGTAGTTGGAGGCATGTCCCAGCTATCTATTTTTGGTATAGTAGAGGCATCATAGATGGTCAGTCAGAGTTAATCATGTAATTCAAGTTCTTTCTTTAGATTTATCATGATGTAAACTATTATAGAATCTTATTTATTTAGATTTTCTCATGACTATACTTTATCTCAGCAAATTTAGCTATCATATTACATTTTTAATTAGTTGCTCAAGTATCATGCAGTACATGGGTTAGCTTGGGATCACTTGTGGTTCCAAGCACCATGTTACGACTAGGGGGTAGCCTCGGGTCATGACACCCATATTTAATCGAAACAACCTCAAATGAAAGTTTAGATGGTTCCATTGAGTCTAAAATATTAAATTCGGTATGGTAGCATATTTCATTTATGCGTATGGGGTTCCAAACAAATTTTAAGCACCCAATTGAAGTCTATTTAGACTTAGAAAAATCTGATGCAGCTGCATCCAGTGCAGCCAACCGTTGCCCATCGCGATTATAAGGTTAGGGCCGTATTTGTGAAGGGTAAACCTTTTGACCATCTTGGCACAAGAACTCTTTCTGGTGTCTGCAATGAAGGGTTGAGCCGACCTGAATGCTCTTCCTCTTTGTGATTGCGATACCTCCCATAACATTTGCAGTCCCCCTTGCTATACTTTCACGGTCGCGACATGTTCTTTGCATTCACGGTGAATGATTATTCTCACATCTCAATCGTAGCCAGGGTTTCTCACAATCACGATTAGTAACCCCTGGGCCTATATATTATTATCTTCCACGATTTCTCCTATTTTATAAGTTTGAATTTGTCAATATTGAACCCTAAAGCTTGGAGAAAGTTAGAATTCATAAATCGGAGCTAGAGATATGTAGGTGATGTTGAGGTGACCATTTTACATTAATTCCTTTATAAGTTTTTGACCTAAATCCTTTGTTTAATTCTTTATTTTTCTCCTAAAATCCTTAACACCACAGACCGATTTGGTTCTCAATTTGTAGTCTGTTTATGCTCAACTTTTGAATACATTGTCCTTGTCCTTCGAGGACCACGTGATGGATTCGATTTTAGGATTCTGTTAATGAGCCCCACAAATCCATTTTGACCCAATTTTGGGATCCCAGAGTTTTATATTGTAATATGGGTTTCGTTTTACACATATTGATGTACTAGATTATTATTTTGATAGTGCAACATCATTTTTTAGATTGTGGAACAAAAATAAGTTTTTCTTGAATAGTTCGAGAATGCAATTCAACATTAAGGTATGCTTCGGCCTACTTTTCTTTGTAAGATTGGGTATTGTATAGATTGCATACTAGGTAGAGATTGTAGGATAGGATTTGATCTGAGGTGGATTTATGCACTTTAGTGTTGTTATCCTTGCTTATTTAGCCTTGTTTTAAGGAAAACTTGTGCGCTTAATGAGTGAATAATGATATAATTTAGCGTCTAAGTGTTTAAGTATTTGATTATAATGATTAAGGTGTCTTTCAAACATGTTTGTACTTAATTTGGTCACTTAGAGTTCAAATGAGAAAACCAGTATTAATAGCTTGAGCTAGGTGTTTGACTAGTTGATCTTGATGGATTTTAGTGTGTAATAAGTTCATAATGGTATGATTGTGTAATTATGTGTGTAACAATTTTATTATAGTATTTAAAGTGCAATTGAATTGAGCCAAGAGTCAAAACTAAGTGAACGATTAAAAGGTGCAAAACTTGTATTCTTAACTTAAGTTTCTAGTTCATAGTCTTGGATGTTGTATTTTTTTGAGCTCTAATTTGTTGTGTTTAATGATATAGGATGCTTGTTAAGTTGATTATGATGATATATTAAGTATATAAAAGCTTCAAATCAAGTAGAAACAACACCAAAAGGCTTGGAATGGATCAACGAAAGCACAAGACACAACTTGATGTGAATTGGACACCTTGGATGTAAAGGACGCGTCACGTACCAAAACAAGGGAAAAATGGTACGTACCATATATAGGGAGATTCATAAGTGACCCAAAACAGTGGGTCTCCACCATAAGGGTACATTGTTCAGCCAAATGCAGTAAATTAACCCCGGGACGTAGCCTAGTAAAAAATTGGCAGTTTTTTCCTCCTATAAATAGGACACTTGTACTTGATGTTAGATACCTCGAATGACTTTGAACCTTGGAGAGGGGATGGAAAACACTTCAACTAGGGTTTTTATTTCTTTAATTTATATTTTTAATGGATTTTATCATGTGTTTATTCATCTTGATTATGCTTATGTCCATTAGTAGCTAAAAGTCCTCTTTCCGGGGTTAAGGCCAAGAACATGTTTGTTATTGATTTGAATTGTTTTTTTTTTGGATTTATTATCATATTTGGTTGTTTTTTTATCCTTGATTTAACTATTTTAAGGAGTATCTAACCTTAGAATACATATATTGTCGACCTTGTGATCTCAGGAGGGGAAATTGGAAGATAGAACATGGGGATGAATAGAACAAGGTTCTTATTATTTTATAAAATAAGGAATTTGAATTAACATCTAGGATAGGGTTATACCTAGAAGCCTTGTTTGGTTCACATGTTGGATGATATATGAATGCATCTAAATGGATTATTACATTCCCGCTCAATGATGTAGTTGTAATGTCTAGTTAGGTAGAAGGTTAGAGGTCGGGAGACCATTATCATATGATAAACCCTACGAATCAACAACCAAGATAAGTAATCTAATGAATGACGTTCAATAGTGTAGTACAATTTTTCATAGCGGTTTAACCCTGGGTTTTCATCCATTGACTGTCCAAAATCTTTACTTTTTCACTTTATCTTAGTTTGCTTTTAGTTTATAAACTTTCACAACTTTTTTGGTTATGTTTGTACTTGTTTAATCTGAATTGTAAAGTGGAATTGGATAGTTGTCAACACAAGTCTCTGAGGGATCGATATTCGACTTTTCGTAAGGCCACTGTATTACTTGGTGAGACCATGTACACTTGCGTGTGCGCTTGGGCGCAAGAAGTTTTTGGCGCCGTTGCCGGGGATTTGTAAATAGGCAACTATTTTATTTTTAGTTTAGCTATATTGAGTTGTATATAGTTTAGTAGTTATTTTTTCTTTTTAGTTTTTGTACTTTTTTCTCACACTTCTTGATATGTCATGCTAGGATAGATGGTTTCGAGTGATGACAATTCTTGTTATTTTTATGGGGGACCCCATCATAAGGCTTTTTGTCCAGATTTTGATGGAAGTTCGTGAACGGGACCTTCACAATATGAGGTGGATACTGTTCTATCTCTAGAGCGGACTATAAGTTGGTGTATGGTTTGTGGCAATAGTGGTAGTTCTACAGCTATGTGTGCTGTCAATCCCGATTCAGTAATATTTATGGGCTTTGCTCAAAGGCCATATTATGTGAACACCTGTAATCAAACATTGTAGACTCGTCCACCAATTCAATCATGGAACAACCATAAAAAATAGTTTCAACAGCAAGTTCAGAATAATCAGGTGTAAGACCCCGCAAAATCCTAAGCTTAATTCAGTCTTTTGAGCTTTCTAAGGGTCCCAGACTTGGAAAATTTTAGCGAAGTATTCAAACTTAGTTTCATTTTAGCATTCGTAAGTTCGTAACTCTATTTCACGACCTCTATGACCTTAAGATGTCAATCTTTAGGTTAATTTGTGATCAGGAATGTTAGTAGGTATTCCCAGATGAGTTTCGTATTTTTTGAACCTTGTTTGAACCACGTTTGGGAATCCAAAATAGTGTATCAACGTAATCTCAGTGTGGCGCATCGGCCATAGTGTCGACCAATATTTTGCTTGGCTCACAGTGGAAATTTCCAGTGAATCGATGCAGACTCGACGCAGCGCGTTGTCTATCACATTGATGCCAACAACACGGCACATGGGTCTGCACGTTGATAGTTCAATTTTCAGTCATTAAAAAGTCGCACCTTTAGGGGTAGTTTGGGTCTTTTTCCCACGTCCTACAACTCCCATAACATGAGATTTAGCCCTCAATTAGCAAATTATATTCATTCTTTTTCAAAATACTCAAGAACAAAAACCCTAGAAAATTAAATTTCAAATTCAAGACTCAAGATTCCACTGTTAATCTTCAGGAATTTAGCAACCAAGGTATGTCAAGTGTTCATCCAAGGGTTCCTTCCACCCTTGGAGTCTAAGAAACTCTTTTAAATTTCAAGTAGCTTGATTTCATGCTTTCCATGATTTGGATTCAAATGTATTCATGATTATAATGTTGATTGGATTTCCATTCAAAGATTAAGTGCAAGATTTATGTAAAAACAACTATTATGTGTGTATTATCATGCAAAATAATGTTAAAGCCTTGAAATTGTGGTTCTCATGTGTTGATTAGTACTATGTGCGTATACAATGCCTTCCAAGTGTTTGATGAGTTGTTCATGAGAAGTAAACAATGAAATTATATCATGTTAGCATGTATTCAAGTTCATGTCATCGAAGTGTTTGCTAGAATATCCCAATTAATGATTGATGATCAAGTAGTTATTTATCATGTTTCAAGATTGTGCCATGTCTTATAATTTATGCTATCGAGTTCTGGGGGTATTTAATACCCGACAATTTAGCTGATTACCTAGAGCCATGGTCAGTCTCAGGATAGTGGCATTCATGTCACAATCAGTAGTACTCTTAGTCAGTTACAAAACTCAGGAAGAACTTAGTTAACTCATTGTTAGTCTAGTCCAGTTCAGACCTCAATAAATTCAGTCAGTTAACAGAATTCAGTAGTATTCCATCAGTCAATGGAACTTAGTGAACTCAGTTTAGTTCAGTTAAACAGTATGATTAGTAGCAGTTTAGTATAGCTTAGAACAGTTTAGAAATCAGTCCAGTGTCTATACAGTTGGGAGTAGGATTCAGCACTAAGTGAACCCAAGGATGGGGATTCACCTACCAATAAAGGGTGTGAGCTTAGAAGTAGTCCTTGTGTTCCAGAACTATGTAGCCAACATAGGTTGAGACATCAACCTGCCAATTTAGGGTTGATGAGGTGATCTACTTACTAGTTGAGGGTGCCATGGCACGGTATTAACACCCTTCCTACCAGAGTTACAGGTTGAACCCCAATCTATTCAGAAAGGGGCATGTCAATTAGATGATTACCTCCCACAGTCTCATTTTCAGTTCCAGTCTCAGAATAGAACTCAGTTAAGTTTTACAGATTCAGGACTATCAGATACAGTCACTTAGCTCAGTACAAAACTCAGTATAGTTCCACTGAATCAAGACTGTCAGATACAATTATTTAGTTATTATTAATTTAGTATTAGTATACTTAGATATTAGTTAGTCAATATTCAGACTCAGTATTCAGTGTTATCACGAGATTTGTTACAGTTTACGTATCCATGCATGTAATCCCACTCAGTTTCATTCATGTCATTCAGTCAGTATTGTTTATGCATATGAACCCATGCATTTTAGCCTACCTCACTTAGCATACCAGTATATTCAAAGTACTGACACATACTTTTCTCTTGCGCTATGATGTTTTATATCATAGGTTCAGACGTACGAGCTCTCGAGCACCCTTAACAGTTCAAAACTTTAACAGTCAAAGTTAGTGGTAAGTCCTCATAGTTTAAGGACATGATTATTATCTTAGCATTCAGTTTATTTTAGTAGTTTGAAGTTAGTTGGGGACTTGTCCCATCAACTCCATATTTCAGATAGTTCAGAGGCTTTTTCAGACTAGAGTATTTTTAGATGGATGTTTCAGTTTGGTATTGTTATACCATATTTAGTTCTATTATAGTATTGAACCTTATGTCATGTTTTTTGCCTAATTACTTCGTATTTGTAGTACTACTATTCAATTATTGTAGCAGGTACTAGTCATGGGTTAGCTTGTGGTCCTTCAGAATTATAAGCATCGTGTAGCGCCGGGGTACAGACTCGGGGCTTTACAAACTTGGTATCAGAGCCAGCTCAACAAAGTCCTAGGAAGTCTGAAAGCTGCATCTAATAAAATCTTGTGCATGGGTGTATAGCGCTCCACACTTATGGATAAGAGGCTGCGAGGTGTTTTAGGAAAAGTTTCCCTTCTTTCAGTATTGATGTCGTGCGAGTGAGCAGGAGCTCCAGTTAAAATCTTTATCTAATCCAAGTTTCTCTTTAATTTACAAAATATGCCTTTAAAGAGAACTAAGGGAAGAAGAATGGGAGACCAGCCAGAACCCCAGCCCATCCAGCCAGATCCTCTAGATGAACACGTCTCCCACGTTGAGTTCAGAGTTGCTTTCACCACTCTATCTCATTCTATGGCAGCCCAGAATAAATGTCCAGCTGCTGTTCTGGCCATCTTATTAGCCAACACTTCTACTGCCAGGATTTTGGATTTTACCCAAATAAACCCTCTATCTTTTACTGGGTCTAAGTCAGATGATGACCCTCAAGAGTTTCTTGATCAAGTGTAAAAAGTTACAAATATTATGGGGGTGACTGCTGTTGAGAGCACTGAGTTGGCCACATATCAGTTATAGGATATGGACCACTCATATTTCAAACAGTGGAAAGCAGAAAGGGCCACAGATGCAGGGCCCATAGAATGAGAGGAGTTTGCCACTACTTTTCTGGATAGGTTCTTTCCATTGGAGTTAAGAAAAGTGAAGGTTTTGGAGTTTATAAATTTGAAGCAGTGCAATATGACAGTGAAAGAGTATTCTCTAAAATTTACTCAATTTGCCAGATATGCTCCTCATGTAGTAGAAGATAGCAGATCTAGGATGAGTAAGTATGTGTCTGGCATGGATAATAGTGTGGTCAAGGAGTGTAGGATAGCAATGCTGATTAAGGAGATGGACATATCCAGGCTCATGGTCCATGCTCAGCAGATAGAGAAGGCTAAGAATATGGAGAAAGAAAGGGAAAACAAGAGAGTGAGGATAAGTAGTTTCAAATTTACTCAACCTAAGTCAGAGGGTGGGAATCATTCTCAGTTCCACCTAAAATCCTCAGTTCCAACTTCTTTCTCAGCTAGTGCTCCTGTGTTGAAATTCAGAGACGGCAACAGAGATAGGGCGTCAGGCCCTAATCTCCAAGATAGTGTTAGCAGCGCTCGAAACAATCGCCCTTATTAAAAATATGGCAAAAATCACCAGGGTATCTGCAGAGCAGGCAATAATGTGTGTTTTGAGTGTGTCAAGCTAGGCTATAGAGTTAGAGATGCCCCTAGTCAGGTTCTCAGGGTCAGTATAACTGTCCCCCAGCTCAGTCTGGTCACCCAAATCAGTAGGGTGCCGCTTTCAGTGCCACCAGTGGGCAGTGTCCAAACAGACTCTATGCTCTTAAGTCCCGACAGGATTAGGAAAGTTCTCCTGATGTGGTCACTGGTACAGTACAAGTTTTCCATTTACATATTTATTGTTTGCTAGATCCAGGAGAATCGTTGTCCTTTGTTACTCCATATATAGTCGTTGATTTCAGAGTCAGTCCTGAAATTCTAGTAGAACCTTTCTCAGTCTCTACCTAAGTGGGTAAATATATCATAGCCCAACGGGTATACAGGAACTGTTCGGTTATGATATCTCAAAAAGTCACTTCAGCAGACTTAGTCGAGTTAGAGATGACTAATTTTGATGTCATTCTCGACATGGATTGGCTTTGTTCTTGCTATGCCTTAGTCAACTTTAGAAACAAAATTGTCTAGTTTTAGCTTCCGAATGAACCCTTCTTAGAGTAGAGGGGTAGTACTTCAGCACTTAGGGGTCAACTTATTTCTTACCTTCGGGCAAGAAAGATGATATCTAAGGGATGTGTTTACCATCTCATTTGAGTCCAGGACTCTATATTAGAAACCCTTACTCTTGAATCAGTGTTAGTAGTATGTGAATTCCCAGATATATTTCCCGAAGATCTTTTTAGAGTTTCTTTCAAAAGGGAAATCGACTTTGAAATAACCCTTCTTCTAGATACTCAGCCCATATCTATCCCACCATATAGAATGGCACATATAGAACTCAAAGAATTAAAAGAACAGTTAAAGGATCCCTAGATAAGGGATTCATCAAACCTAGTGTGTCCACATGGGGCGCACCAGTTTTATTCGTGCAAAAAAAATAGTTATCTTAAAATGTGTATTGATTACATCAGATAAATAAATTCATGGTCAAGAACAAGTATCCACTTCCCATAATCGATGACTTATTTGACCAGCTTCAGGGTGCCATTTACTTTTCTAAGACAGAGCTCAGATTCGGCTATTATCAGCTCAGAGTCAGAGAATGTGACATCCCAAAAATAGCCTTCAGAACTTGATATGGTCATTTTGAATTCTTATTAATGTCCTTTGGACTTAAAAATGCCCCAGCAGTCTTTATGGACTCGATGAACCATGTGTTCAAGCAGTACTTGGACATGTTCGTCATAGTCTTCATAGATGACATTATTGTTTACTCCGCAGTGAGTATGATCATGCGGACCATCTCAGAATAGTATTGCAGACTCTTATAAACCATCAGCTATTCGCCAAATTTAGAAAATGCAAATTTTGGATAAGGTCAGTAGCCTTCCTTGGCCATATCATTTCCGATGATGGCATTAGAGTTGATCCCCAAAAGACTAAAGCAGTGAGAAACTGGCCTACACCCATCTCTCCATCAGATATTAGGATTTTCTTGGGCTTGGCTGGCTAATACTGATGGTTTGTTGAGGGATTTTCTTTTATTGCATCCCCTATATCCAGATTGAATCAGAAGAAAGTCAAATTCCAGTGGTCAGATTTGTAATACTCGTGCTTTTTCTTAGCTTGAAAATCATCTCAAGGATGTTAGAACTTTCTTTGAAATAAGAATTCATTCTTATACACGTGGTATTTCCATAATTTTCACTTCCTATCACGTGTGAAATTGAATAAGCTTTCCATTGATATATAATTCTCCCTAATCCGACACCTGGGCAAAGAGTTAGGTCATTTTTAGTGAGATAGTGTTTGACCTGAGCCTTCAGTGCGTTGCGAAGATAGCTCAAATGGCAATTGTCAATTTCCAGTGTTTCTCTGTGATATTGGCGCATCGCGCCAAACTTCCAAGTCATAGATAAGGTGGCAACGTGATAGCTTTACATTGCGCCACCGTGCAGTTTCCTAATTGTCAAATCTTAGTGATACGACGCGATAACGCTGCATCACACCAAGGGCCTAATTCAAGAAATTTTACTGAAAATTAAAATTACGTGTCCCAGGTTAAAAAGGTCAATTCCCCCCTATATAAGCTTCCAAACATGGGATTTAGCCCTTATTCATCCAAAATATTGATGTTTTTCTCAAATACTCTCAAGAACTCAAGCTAGGGTTTTCATAGAAGGTTTAATTTCAAGAGGGTTTCACCATCAATCTTTACGAAATCACGAACTAAGGTATGCATAGTATTTATTCATGGACTCCTTTCGTCCATAAAGTCCAAGAATTCCTTTTCTAAACTCAAGTTATGGATTTTCTATATGTATTTATGTTTTGGCTGCTCATTTTCATGTTTGATAGATATGAAATTGGATTCTACTCCATGATTGTTGATAGTTTCTATGTGGGTTTAATTACTATAGCCATAGGTTCATGCAACCCTAAGATTTAAACCCTTGAATGACAAAATTAGAATTGAATAATGATGTTTACATGTACTATGCTTGTCATATGTTTGATTAAATGCCTAGATGAAGGAATATTGTTTAACTAGCATGATATTATGAAATCCCCATGTATGCACAAGATCATGCCTATTACATGTTTGATGAAATGCTCCTATGGAGGTAGTATGTATTATGATAATAGTCAAGTCTTCAAGTAAATCATGTTATGTCAGTTTTCTCCTATCGAGTCCTAGGGGTACTTGTACCCAAAATCTTAGTTGTGTGCCTAGATCCATGTCATGTTTTCATGATACTCTCAGTCAAGCTATGAACTCTTAGACTTCAGATAGTCTTATAACTCAGTAAAAATCTCTATGATCTCATGACTCAGTCAGTTGTCAGATATCAGTAGTATTCCGTCAACCACAAAAATTCAGTAACTCAGTCCATGCTCAGTTCAGTTCAGTAAATCATGTTCAGTTTCCATTTAGATAAAAGTAGGAATTATCACCAAGTGAACCCAAGGATGGGGACTCACCTGTTATACGAGGTTGTGATTCTTAGAAGCAATCCTTGCGTTCCAGAACTATGTAGCCTGCATAGGTTGAGACATCATAGCCTGCTATATGAGGGTAGATAAGGTGGCTTAACCTGTTATGTGAGGGTTCCCACCATTCTCACTAGAGTTACCTGTTATATGAGGGTTACTCACATGTTATCCTTACCAGTGGCGTGGTATTGACACCCTTCTAATCAGGGCATAGATTGGACCTCAAATTAGCTATTATAGCATATTTGGTGCATGTCAGTTAGATACTACTTCCCACAGTTTCATGATATAGAATCAGGACTGCCAGATAAAGTTAATCAGTCTCAGTAATAGAACTTAGATAGTTTTTCAGATTTCACGACTGTCAGACACAGTCAACTCAGACATAGTATGGAACTCAGATAGTTCCATCAGATTCAAGACTGTCAGACACAGTCACCCATGTTCTCAGTTATATTTAGATACAGTCATTTATGTTATCAGTTATGTCATGTTATCAGTATCCAGACTCAGTAGTTATGTTACCACAGTATCAGTATCATGTTATCACGTTGTCAGTTACAGTTGCGTATTTATGTATGCATTCTCACATTCATGTTAGACAGTCATTTAGTATTGATCATGCATGCAAACCCTTGCATATAGCCTACCTCACATGTATACTCAGTACATTCCATTGTACTAATGCATTTGCGCTATGGTGCTTATTTTTATGTTACACCATAGGTTCAGAGACACGAGTTCCAGATCAGCAGTAGATTCTAGATTCAACAGTCAGAGTAGAAGTGAGTCCTCATTCTTTGAGGACATAATGGTTTTTTTTAGTATCTCATTGATTAGCTTATTAGTTGGAGTTAGTTGGGGACATGTCCCATCAACTCCTTATTCAGATTCTTCAGATAGTAGAGGCTTCTAGACTAGATGCATACTAAATACAAACTATCATATTTTAGACTTCAATTTTATTTTGAGTATTTTATTACCCCACACAGATGTTACGTTATTCAGTTATGTTCATGATCAAACCTTATGGATTTTCAGTGCATGTTTCCATATTATTATGTTATCTTATGCAGTATACAGGTACAGATATCAGTCATGGGTTAGCTTGTGTTCCTTCGGGGTTCATGAGCATCGTGTAGCATTCCAGTTCAGCAAATCAAGTCGTTACAAGATTCTTATGAGAAGAGTTTTCAGGAGTTGAAGACTCGATCACTACAACTCCAGTTTTGACCCTACCAGATGGTTCAAATAGGTTTATGGTGTATTTTGATGCCTCCAGAGTTGGTTTCGGGTGTGTTTTGATGTAGAGAGGTAAGGTCATAGCCTATGTCTCTAGATAGCTTAATCCCTATGAAAGGAACTATCCTACTCATGATCTTGAGTTAGCAGCAGTAGTGTTTGCCTTACAGATTTGGAGGCACTATTTATATGAGGTACACGCTGATGCATTCACTGACCATAAGAGCTTACAGTATGTGTTCTCTCAGAAAGATTTAAACCTCCACCAGAGAAGGTGGTTGGAGTTGTTGAAAGATTACGATATGAGTGTCCTGTATTATTCGGTAAAGCCAATATAGTGGCTGATGCTCTCAGTAGGATGTCTATGGGTAGTGTTGCTCATATGGAGGATGGTAAGAAGATGTTAGCTTAGGAAGTTTATCAGCTTACCTGAATAGGTATTCACTTACTCGATTCAGTAGAAAGTAGTATGTGGGTGCAGAGTAGTTCAGAATTATCCCTAGTTTCCGAGGTGAAGGAAAAATAGGATAGGGATCCCAATCTAGTCAAATTGAAGGATTCAGTCAGAGATTAGAAAGTAGAGGTTTTCTCCTAAGAAGAAGATGGGGTGTTACGCTACCAGGGTAGGTTATGTGTGTTAGATGTAGATGACTTGAGGCAGCAAATTCTTGCAGAAGCGCATGGTGGACGCTACTCTATTTATCCAGGGGCTACTAAGATGTACCGTGATTTGTGGGAGATCTATTGGTAGAGTGTTATAAAGAGAGACATTGTAGAGTATGTGGCTAAGTTCTCAATATGTCAGCAAGTTAAGATTGAGCATCAGAAGCCAAGTAGGTATATGTAGGAGTTAATTATTCCCACTTGGAAGTGTGAAGAAGTGAACATGGACTTTGTGATGGGTTTGCCTCGTACTCGTTGCCAACATGATTCAGTTTGGGTCATCGTAGATAGGATAACCAAATTAGCTCATTTCCTACCTGTCCATACCTCTATTCAGCCGAGGATTACGCCAAACTCCATTATCCCAGATAGAGGTACCCAGTCATCTCTTATTTACGGAAGAAATTCTAAAAAGGTCTTGGTACCCAAGTTCACCTTAGTACAACCTTTCATCCTCAGATAAATTTTTAAGCATAAAAGACCATTCAGTCTTTAGAAGATATGCTGCGAGCGTGTGCGATATACTTTAAAGGTATTTGGAATGACCGCTTGCCTTTGATTGAATTCGCATATAACAACTATCATTCTAGCATTTAGATAGCTTCGTTTGAGGTTCTTTATAGGAGGAGGTGTAGATCTCCCATTGGTTGGTTTAAAGTGGGTGAGGCCACAGTGGTAGGGCCTGACTTGGTATTTGATACCTTAAAGAAAGTTTAGTTGATCAGGGAAAGGCTTAAGACAGCTAAGAGCCGACAGAAACTATACGCAGATGTACGCAAAAAGGATCTCGAGTTTGAGATTGGTGATTTTTAAAAGGAGTGAAGAGGTTTGGCTAGAAAGGAAAACTCAGTCCAAGATATGTCGGTCCTTACCGAATTCTCAACCATTTCGAAAAGGTAGCTTACGAGCTTGAGTTGTCTTCAGACTTAGCTTAAGTGTACCCAGTGTTCCATGTCTCATTGCTTAAGAAATTCATAGGTGACCCAACAGTCGTAGTCCCTATAGAAGGCATAGATATTCAGAAAAGCCTCTCTTATAAAGCGATACCAGTCAAAATCCTTAATTATTAGATTCACAGACCAAGGAACAAAAAAGTCACTCTAGTCAAAGTTCTTTGGCGGAATCAGTCCATTGAGGGAGATACTTGGGAAGTAGAAGCAGAAATGCAGACTAAGTATCCTCACCTCTTCTCCGCAAACTCAGACTCAGCCCAAGGTAACAGTTTTCCTTAAACTTACCCAGCCTCATGTTTAGATATAACTACTAATTTAGTATTTATTAACATTCCATACTCATTCATTCATTCACGAATTAGATCAGTCATGTACTCATGCATCAGAAATGCATGTCTAGTATATAAGCTCAGCTTATCTGTAATCCCAGTCATGCATTCATGAATCATGTTCAATTATGTACGCATGCATTAGATATGCATATTTAGTATGATAATTTAGTATATCAGTAATCTTAGTCATGAAATCATGCTTTAGTTGTGCCTGTCTAGTGTCTATATCTAGTCTATCAGTATTCTTAACTTAGTCTCATTCGAGGATGAATGTTCCCAAAGGGGAGATATTGTCAGACCCCATAAAATCCTAAGCTTAACTCAATCTTTCGAGCTTGCTAAGGGGTACCAGACTAAGAAAATTTTAGCTAAGTAATCAAACTTAGTGTCATTTAGGCCTTCGTAAGTTGGAAACTCTATTTCATGACCTCTATGACCTTAAAATATCAATCTATAGGTTAATTCATGATCAGGAATGTCAGTAGGTGTTCCCAGACGAGTTTCATATTTTTTGAACCTTTTTTGAACCATGTTTGGGAATCTAAAATAGTGTATCAACCTAATCTCAGCACGGCGCGATGACCATCGCGTAGATCAATATTTTTCTTGGCTCCTAGTGGCGATTTCCAGTAAACCAATGTGGACTCGACGCAGTGCATTGGCTATCATGTCGATGCCAATGACGCGGCGCGTCGGTCTGAGCATTGATGGTTTAATTTTTAGTCATTAAAAAGCTGTTTCTTTGGGGGTAATTGGGTCTTTTTCCCAAGTCCTTCAGCCCCCGTAACACTAGATTTAGCCTTCAATTAGCAAATTATATTCATTCATTTTCAAAATACTCAAGAACAAAAACCCTATGAGCTTAAATTTTAAATTTAAGGCTCAAGATTCCACTATTAATCTTTAGGAATTTAGCAACCAAGGTATGTCAAGTATTCATCCAAGGGTTCCTTCCACCCTTGGTGTCCAAGAACCTCTTTTAAATTTCAAGCAGCTTGATTTCATGCTTTTTATAATTTGGATTCAAATGTATTCATGATTATAATGTTTATTGGATTTCTATTCCATGATTAAGTGCAAGATTTATGTAAAAACAACTATTCTATATGAACTATAATGTGAAATCATGTAAAGCCTTGAAATTGTGGTGCTCATGCGTTGATTAGTACTATATGCGTATACAATGCCTTCTAAGTGTTTGATGAGTTATTCATGAGAAGTAAATATTGAAATTATATCATGTTAGCATGTATTCAAGTTCATGTCATGCAAATGTTTGCTAGAATATCCCAATGAATGAATGATGATCAAGTAGTTATTTATCATATTTCAAGATTGTGCCATGTC
The DNA here is from genome assembly GCF_002878395.1 of Capsicum annuum. Lineage (NCBI taxonomy): Eukaryota > Viridiplantae > Streptophyta > Magnoliopsida > Solanales > Solanaceae > Capsicum > Capsicum annuum. Next base: position 220,170,958 of record NC_061111.1, on the reverse strand, counting down.
TTATAATTTATGCTACGAGTCCTGAGAGTATTTAATACCCAAAAATTTATCTGATTACCTAGAGCCATGGTCAGTCTCAGGATGGTGTCAATCATGTCACAATCAGTAGTACTCACAGTCAATTACAGAACTCTAAAAGAATTCAGTTGAGTCAGTATCAGTCCAGTCCAGTTCAGTATTCAGTTCAAACCTTAGTAAATTTAGTTAGTTAACAGAATTCAGTAGTATTCCATCAGTCAAGGGAACTCAGTGAACTCAGTTCAGTTAAACCAGTATGATTAGTAGCAATTCAATCTAGCTTTTAACAATTTAGAAATTAGTCCAGTGTCTATTCAGTTAGGAGTAGGATTCAACACCGAGTGAACCTAAGGATGGGGACTCACGTACTACTAGAGGGTGTGATCCATAGAAGCATCCCTTGTGTTCCAGAACTATATAGCTAGTGTAGGTTGAGACATCAACCTGCCAGTTTAGGATTGATGAGAAGATCTACCTGCCAGTTAGGGGTACCACCGATCTCGTTCATAGCACCTTCCAGATGAGGATGACTCAGTTGGTATTTACCTATGGCACGGTATTAACACCCTTCCAACTGGGTTTACAGGTTGGAACCTAATTTATTAAAAAAAGGGGCATATCGGTTAGATGATTACCTCCCACAGTCTCAGTTTCAGTTCTAGTCTCAGAATAGAACTCAATTAAGTTCTACAGATTTAGTACTGTCAGATAAAGTCACTCAGCTCAGTACAGAACTCAGTATAGTTCCACAAAATCAAGTCTGTTAGATATAGTCATTCAATTATTAGTAATTCAATATCAATATACTCAGATATCAGTTAATTAGTATTCAGACTCAGTATTAAGTGTTATCACGATCTCAGTTATAGTTTACGTATCTATGCAGATACTCTCACTCAGTTACATTCATGTCATTCAGTCAGTATTGTTCATGCATATGAACCTATGAATTTTAGCCTACCTCACTTAGCATACCAGTACATCCAAAGTACTTAAGCATACTTTTCTCTTACACTATGATATTTTATATCATAGGTTTAGAACAAGGCCTCAAGGTGATTTGTCAAGTGATATTAAACCTTCTGAAAAAGTAAAGGAAATCACTTTGAGTAATGGTAAAGAGCTCAATGAAGAACCTCCAAAGATAACTACGGAGGTAGATGCAGAGTTGACTCCCCAACCGATTGCAGACGAAGTTGCTGATAATTCGAGGAAGTCTGAGTACTCAAAAACTGAAGTTGTTGAACAGGTTTAGGATATACCACCACCACTATCTCCACAAAGGTAGATAAAAACACAAGAATTTCAGCTATTCAACTATCGTTTTTTCCTTGAGACTAAAATTGAAAAGATGAATAAAGGTGTGTGTGTAGTAGATGGTGTAAATTTTAAAGTGGAGTTGGTTAGGTCTCATTCAAAGCACTTTTCTACATTATGTTTAGATGATGTCTTGTCTGTGGAATTATCTGAAATAGTGGGAGAGTATGAAGATGAGGAATAAGATCCCTATATTCTTGATTTGAACCATATAAGCAACATAAAAACACACCTCACTTCAAGACCGAGTGGTTTACCATGAACCATCTATTACTTTATTTCTTCATCTTTGTACCACCACCCTATGAGCAAAGCAAAAAGATGGATGTGAAGTTGGGGGTGAAATTCATATCCTCGACGTGGAAGAAAAAATTGATATGGATCGGGACACTAAATCAGGTGCTTCTTAGGAGGAAACCCAAGTTAAGTTAAGGTACATTTTATTTTTAGTATTTTAGGTTTTACTTCACTAGTTTTTGGTTTTATTTAAGTGCCACTACTCAATCCCCACTTTATCTACACGTTTTTCAATCATGCATGTTACCCAAATGTGCAATATTCCACAGAAATCACACGTTATTAATCTATTTCAATCACAATGGAACAAGCAAGCACATGAAGCATACAATATTCTTTTATAGCACAAACATTCTCCAAAAACTCAAAAACATCTCACTAAGTAGCAAGCAAATCAAGTTTGCACTCTAATTATGCCTGAAATAATCTCATTTCTTGCACCTAAATAAGTAAAAGGAATAGTAACATAAGTACTTACCTTAGTTGTCTTGGAGAAGATAAGACAAAAAGCTTTCTTTTGTTTGCTTGAAATTAACACAAAATAGAAGAAAGTATAGAAATTAGGGAATAGAGGGGCGACACGGCTAGGGTTTCTATGGGAGAGGGAAAATAGAAAATAAGGGAGTATTTAAAGGGAAAGGGAAATATAGGGACCGGATTTTGGTTAGAACCCAATTTGAAGATGGGTCTGTGTTGTAGGGCATACTGCTCGTGAAAGCCTCCGAATTGGAAGGCTTTATGCATAGGCTAGCCTCCACGTCACCCATATTAGTGCTCTGATTTGCGGTTCGCATCATGGGCTTATTGTGCATGCCTATTGGAATTTGCATTTGGGGGGGGGATATCTTATCCCCCATTTTATTCTCATCCTCGTACCTCACTTTAGTGCATATTTTACTTGCCTAAGAGCACCACTTTAGAAAAATATCACTTAATTCTCATTATCGCTCATTCTATGGAGTTTCTCATTCCTTCATACTAAAGAAAAATAACATAAGAAAAAGTGGGTTACCTCCTACTCAGCACCTTAGTTTGGTCATGGCACGACACATCTTTTTGTATTTTTGTATTTCTTCTCTCTTTTTCTTTTATTTTCTTCAAACAACTAAGAAATAAACTACATTGTTACATTACATTCATGGGTTGCCTCCCACAGAGCGCCTTAGTTTACGTCATGGCATGACCCAACTCAACTTCATTCATGTGCAAAGGTGATGGATGTATTGTGCTGATCCCCATGATTTGCCTAATAGTTCTTAACTCTCTATTCATTCACCATGAATTTTTTGTTCTTGTCCTTATTCCATAATTTGGTAGCTTTATGAGAAGTCATTCTCACAACTTTAAATGGCCTAGACCACTTGGACCTCAGCTTACCTGGAAACAACTTCAACTTAGAATTGAATAATAGCACAAGTTGTCCAGGCTCAAAAGTTCGAGTCATAATATGCTTATCATGCCATCTTTTGGTCCTTTCTTTATACAATTTTGCATTCTTATAGGCATGTAACTGAAACTCATTAAGCTCATTCATTTGTAACAATATCTTCTCTCCATTAACCTTCAAAAGATTCAACTTTTTTACTGCCCAATAATCTTGATGCTCAAGCTCCACAGGCAAGTGACATGCTTTTCCATACACCAAACGATAAGGAGAGGTCCCGATGGGCATTTTATAGGCTGTCTTATACGCCCATAGTGCATCATACATCTTCTTTGACCAATCCTTATACTGTCTATTGACTGTTTTCCACAATATTTGCTTAATCTTATGATTTGTCAACTCCATATGGCCACTTATTTGTGGGTTATATGTTGTGGCCACCTTGTGTCTAACACCATATTTTTCCAGCAAATTCTTAAACCAAGTGTTAACAAAGTGCGTACCTCCATCACTGATAATTACTTTTGGTGTACCAAAATGAGAGAAAATCTGCTTCTTGACAAATTTCCTCACTACTCTTACATCATTTTTGGGGAGATCAACTATTTCTACCCATTTATATACGTAATCAATAACCACTAAAATATACAAATTACCATAATATGGTGGGGAATGGGCCCATGAATTCTATACCCCATACGTCAAAGATCTCTACTTTCAGAATATTATTCAAGCGCATTTTATGAAACCTTGATATTGTTCCCATTCTTTGGAACTGGTCACAATGTCGAACATAATTCACATTATCTTTAAAAAGTGTGGGATAGAAGAAACCAGACTACAATACATTTTGAGTTGTCCTCTCTCACCATAATGACCTCCATAAGGCGCTGAATAATAACTTTCAAGTATCTTTTTAGATTCATCTTCTGGAACTCATCTTCTCATTATTTGATTTACACCCTACTTAAAGATAAATGGCTCATCCCATACATAAGCATAAGAGTCATAGAACAACTTCTTCTTCTGTTGACTAGCGACCTCTGGAGGATAGATACCAGTTACTAGTAAGTTTACTATGTCAGCATACCATGGAACTTTAGCTATATCCAATGCCAATGACTTCTTATCTAAAGTACCTCTTGAATACAAAGCTTATCATCTGCTACGTGATCATGACTTTCAAGTCTCGAAAGATGATTAGCCACTTGATTTCCAGCTCCCTTCTATCATAAACGTCTAGATACGACTCTTAGAGTAGAAAAATCCACCTTATCACCCTTGGCTTCACGTCTTTCTTGTTGAACAAATATTGGATGGCAGCTTGGTTAGTATGAACAATTACCTTTGTACCCACCAAGTATGATCTGAATTTATCAAAAGTATATATAAGTGCTAGTATCTCCTTCTCTGTGACTGTGTAATTCATTTGGGCTACATCTAAGACTTCACTCGCATAGTAAATAAAGTAAAATACCTTATATTTTTTCTTCCCCAATACCACTCCAACAGCCATATCACTTGCATCACACATCAACTCGAATGGTAATGCCCAATCAGTCAAAATCAGGATGGGTGCCATTGTCAGCCTTCTCTTCAGACCTTTAAATGCCTTCTGACACTCAGCTCCAAAATCAAAATATTCTCTTTTTCAAAAAACTTACACATTGGACTTGCTATCATTGAAAAATCTTTGATAAAGTGCCTATAAAATCCTGTATGCCCAAGAAAACTTCTTGCTCCTTTTACTTTCACAGGATAAGGTAGCTTTTCAATAACTTCAACTTTGGCTCTGTCTAATTCAAGTCCTCTATGTGACACCTTATAACCAAGGATAATTCCTTCCTTGACCAAAAAGTGGCACTTCTCCCAGTTCAATACAAGATTTATCTCTTCATAATGGGCTAATACTCGATCTAGATTCTGCAAACAAACATCAAACGAGTTACCATAGACAGAAAAGTCGTCCATAAATACCTCAAAAAATTCTTCCACCATATCATAGAATATCACCATCATGCATCTCTAGAACGTTACTGGAGCATTGCAAAGGCCAAAAGGCATGCGTATGAATACGTACGTTCTATATGGACAAGTAAAGGTGGCCTTTTCCTAATCTTCTAGTGCTATTGTGATCTAATTATACCCCGAATATCCATCCAAAAAGCAATAGTATTCTTGTCTTGCCAACCTATCCAATATTTGATCAATGAACGGAATAGGATAATGATCCTTTCTTGTAGCTTCATTTATTTTCCTATAGTCTATGTAGATCCTCCATCCAGTCACTGTACGGGTTGGAATTAGCTCATTATCTTCATTAGTCACAACAATCATCCCTTTTTTATTTGGGATGTAGTGCACAACGCTGACCCATTTACTTTTGGATATGGGATTAACTATCCCAGCATCAAGACACTTAATGACACCTTTTCTAACCACTTCTTTCATTACTGGATCCAATCTTTATTGGTGATGCACACTTATTTTTTATCCCTCTTCCATATATATTTTGTGCATGCAAAAAGCTGGATTGATTCCTGTGATGTTTGACATTTGCCATCTAATTGCCTTCTTCTTTCTTTTTAACACTGTCAATGCCTCTCTCACCTGCACATCAAATAAACCTACAGACAAAATTTCACATAAAGTGTCATACTCACCGAGGAAAGAATAATTTAAATGAGAAGGAAGAGCCTTTAGCTTAAGTTTTAGTGCTTCATCAACAAATGCCTTTGGAGATGGTCCAATCGATCTATTCAACGACTCAAATTTAGTAACTCTTTCTTCAATACTTTCCAAATCCATAATTTGCACCATTTATAGTGCCTCAACATCACCATAAAGATCATACCCCATCAATGCTCGCTCAAGTAGGTCATTAGACAAAATAACTTGAAGCTCAAACTCAAGGTCTACAACTGTTATAGTGGATAATTCTTCATATATAGCAGGCAACTTCATTGCCTTATACACATAAAAAACCTTGACCTTTTCATGAGCTCTCATGGTCATCTTCCCTACAGCTACATCAATAAGTAATTGCCCAGTTGCTAAGAATGGACATCCCAAAATAAATGGAACGACCAGATCAACATCAAAATTGAGAACAAAAAATCCACTGGGAAAATAAATGATCCCATTTGCACCAATACATCTTCAATGATGTCATCAGGCCTAGAAAGAGATCTATCGGCTAATTATAAAATAATTGCTGTGGGTTTGGGACTTCTAAGATCCATCTTTCTAAACCAAGATGTGGGAATGAGATTTATGCTTGCCCCTAAATCACATAACCCCTGAGCATTGATGAATTAGCCGATACTGATATGCAAAGTCAAACTTCCTGGATCTTTTAAATTTATGGGTAATTTATTCTGAATCTTGGATGTGCACTCCTCAGTATGTACTAATGTAGAATACAACCAAATGGCTCTTGTTTTCCTTTATGTCTTTCATATACTTTGAATACTTTGGAACACTCTGCAGAATATCGGCAAGAGGGAGATTGATATGAACCTATTTCAAAATCTCTAAAAAATTCTTATAACTAATCTCCTCTTTGTGCTTCTGAAGCCTTTGAGGGAAAGGTAGAGGTAGAGTTGTCTTCTCCACTCTGGTTTCCTTGCTTTCAGCTTTTTCTTCAACCACTTTATCTCCATTATTTTCATTATAACCATCAATAGCCTTGTGATTTACTTGCTATGGTTCCAACTGTTTTAGCTGGAAACCCCTCCTAATAGTGATTGCATTTACCTATTTTGGATTCGCCTCATTATCACTAGGCAGACCTCTCTGAGGTCTAGTTTTTTACGCTCCTCCAATCTGACCAATTTGCATCTCCAAGTTCTTTGTAATCAACTATTGACTCTTCACATCTGCTACCAACTGTGCTTGAGTAGCCATAATATTCTTTCGCATCTCTTTAATATTAGTCGTTAGATTCGTGGCATGATTACTCTAACCTTGCTGCTGTTGATTCTGTTGTACTAGCCCCCTATACTAATTGTGATTATGTGTCTGATTTCCACTCTATGAGAAGTTGGGATGGTTCCTAAAATTTGGATTGTAAGTGTTACCAAAGTTTTTCTATCCTTGACAATTAGTGTTCTCCACATAATAAACAGACTTTGGATTATCCGTACATGCATCTGCTGTATGCTCACTGCTTTCACAGATCTTACACCAAATATTAGGCTAATGAATTACATTAGCTGTTGCTGCAGGCTGTGTAACTTCCAATTAATATTGCTGAGCTGAGTAGTTAACTGATTTTGTAGCGCAACAATTTGAATAGATATAGCAATAAACTAGTCTACTTTCAACACTCCAACAACCTTCTTTGGATCACTTCTAGAGTCAGCTTGTAAAATTCGATTCAGCAGTGTGTATAATTCATTATAAGTCTTCTCAAAAGCTTGCCCACCTACTGTTGAATCAAAGTGAATCTTGGTGTTTGGCTCCAGACCCTCTATGAAAGTATGAACCAGGACATCATTAGAATAATGATGGTGAGGGCTATTTCTAAGCATACCCTTAAATCTTTCCCAAGCTTGGTCAAGATTTTCTTCTTCTTTCTGCGTGAAACTCAGAATCGTACTTCTCAAATGTGTTGTCTTCCCAGATGGAAAGAATCGAATAAGGAACTTCCAAGATAGATCATCCCAGGAAGTAATTGAGTTTGGTGGTTCAACATATAACCAACTCTTTGCTTCTCTAATTATAGAAAAGGGAAAGAGAGTCAGTCTGACATAATTAGTAGATACCCTAGTAGGATATAGGTATCTCTTATTTCCAAGAAGTTCTATATGTGCTTCTGTGGGTCTTCGTATGACAACCCTAAAAATTGTCCACTTGAACACAATAGATGTACCATATTTTTCTCCAATTCAAACTGACCACCCGCCTCTGGCTTATAGATGAAATTCATTGCATGGTTTGTGAGTGGGATTGCTACTTCACGCACTGGTATGGCTTTTGCTCGAGCAGGAACAACTGGAATTACAGGAAATGGAACACATTGAGCATTAGGATCAACTGGATCATTAAGATTAGGATCTCCTTGATCCACTATTCGAACTTATTGAATTGGATAGTGAGCTCTTCGCCTTTGGTGAAATGCCTATTCTGGTTCCAAATAAGGCTCAACTAACTCTCTATCTCTTGCTATCTTGGTACTTCGCTAGTCCTGCATAAGTCATCCACTAAGATCAAGTCATTAACACTTAAACTTATTGTCAAAAAACAAAAAATTTAGAAAATTGCTAATTATTTTAGTCCCCGGCAATGATGCCAAAAACTTGTTATGGTCTATTGCACACGCAAGTGCACGTGATCGTACAAGTAATATAGTTACTAAGAGAGTTAGATATCATACCTACGAGGACTACTAAACTAGTAATTCTACTAACTTTTAGTTTCGACAAAAATGTATTAAGTGTTTTCAAGTATCGATAATGATTGTGAAGATTTAATGAATAATCTAAGTAATCAAGAAATAACAAAGTATGACAATAGCAACATAAGCAAAGTTTTAACCAATATGAGTGAGAATTCCAGGGTTGGGACACATTAAAAAATCTTACAAATCTCCATTCTTATCATAGTTAAGTTGATTATCGGGTTATTCATTTGCAGGGTTTAGAGTATGATCATGGTATCTCAATCCTCTAATCTTCTGCCTAAATAGACATTACAACTACATCGTTTAGCGGGAATGCACTAATCCATTTAGATGCATTAAGATATCATCCTACAAGTGAACCAAACAAAGCTTCTAGATATATCCCTATCCTAGACACTAATTCATATCCTTTATTTTATAAAAGAATAAGAACCTTGCTCCTTAAACTCTTCGATCTAACTTATGATTCTCCTCCCGAATTCACAAAGGAAGGTAGGTGTATTTTAATGGTGGCCATTCATCAAAATAGTAAGCACAAAAAATTAAGAATAACCCATATGATAATTCAACAATAAACTACTCTAAGAATATCAAAGTGTAGTCATGTTTTTGGCCTCAACCCCAGAACAAGGGTGTTTAGCCACTCATGTTCAAATAAAACATAAAAATAAAAATTAATGTTGAAAGAGTGAAGTTCCAAGAACCCTAAGAAAAGTATCATAGTATTTTTAGCCTTTGCTGAACGTATACTAAAGTATCCTCAATTGTGTTGAAGTGTTTCTTTATTAGTAGGACAAGTTTCGCCTACTAAATACCCACCAACGCATTGCAGGGCTCATTACGAGGGAATAAAGTCCACTCCACTAAAGCCATAACAAGGCGCGGATCCTCATTGGAATTCATTATTGGGAATTGATTTAGCCTTCGTGTTGCAGGGCTATTGCGGAGGATCACTGGAATTGACAATAAAATTATGAGGGGCAACACGTAGCTCAAAGTGGGGGATAGATTCCACGCGCACAACTTATTCCCTCTCAACTAATTGCTTCTTTGCTTGTTTCCGTCTCCAAATTCATGCTTTTTGAGCTCAATCCAAATCTTCTCTTATCCAGAAACTCAATCCCAAAGCTTCAATCATTATTCGCTTCCCATAATGCATCCAATTGCATCCAATTTCGTAAAAAATCAACCCTGTATCACTACTCATGTCCATTACTAAATCATGCAATTACAACTCTAACACAATATGAATAACATATTTTAGCTCATAGAACAAGTCCTACTATGGGAAAATATTGGCGCTTAGACATATAAATACGCCTAAGATCAACATTCTCTCCCTCTTAGGATCATTCATCCTCAAATGATGGGTCAAGGCATACGTTATCATGATTTAATGTAGAGAAACTCCCACACATTCTTTTAACAAAGACAAAAAATAAAGATGTTAAGATCACACACATACCTTAAGAACGATTTTCTAAAATAGGAAACAGGAATTGATACTTGGCATTCATGTCCTCCTCGACTTTCCAAGTAGCTTCCTCAAACTATTGGTTCATCCAAAGAACCTTTATTGAAGCCACGTCTTTCATCCACAGCCAACGGACTTGCTGATCTAAAATTTCCATGAAAACTTCCTCATAAGACAAGAAATTCAAGATGACCACACTTTTCAAAGGAACAACCAACGAAGGATCACCCACGCACTTCTTTAACATCAAAACATGGAAGACTAGATGATTGGAACTCAAGATAGAAGGCAATTCCAATTCATATACAACATTACGAACCCTCTTCAAAACCAAATACAGACTAATATAACGGGGACTGATCTTCTCTTTCCTCCTAAACCATATCGTACCCTTCATAGGAGATACGTTTAAGAACACCCATTCACCAACATTAAACTCCAAATCCCTCCGTCTCACATCCACGTAGGACTTTTGGCGACTTTGGGCGGTCTTCGGCCTATCCCAAATCACCTTCACCTTCTCCATGGCTTGGTGAACAAAATCAGGGACGAATAACCTATTTTCACCAACTTCAAATCACCCAATAGGAGACCTACACCTCCTACCATACAAATCCTCAAACAGAGCTATACCAATGCTAGAGTTATAACTGTTGTATTATGTGAACTCTACGAGAGTGTAATACCCTGCATTTTAAAGCTAGTCTTTGAATCGTCATTCCTACGTGTATGAGCTATAATCTAAATTATTCCCATGAAAAATATGAGTTTCATTATCTTTATCCTTATGTTTAATTTGATTTTGTGGTGAAAAATATTCATAGAAGTCACTTAGAGCCTAGTGGAGCTAAGATCCTTTGATTTGTCCAAAGTTTGATATTAGATTCTACAAGGGTTTATTTTAAATGTGTATAAAATTCTATATACGTGGAATTATTCAGATCAAGACCCACCAAATTTTAGATAATTGAATTAGCTTTCCAACAATACCAATTTCACCAAAATCTAATTACCGAGTAAAAAGTTATGACATTTTTCATTTGAGGCAGTAAGATGACGCGATCTTGACGCGTCGCGTCGACTGTGCCTCAACATGAAAAACAGACGTGGATCCAAAGCTATTTTACATGCTAATTCAATTCCAAAAGGTCCTAGGGTCACTTTAGTCAATTCCCCTCACCCAAATCCATCCAAAACACATAATTTCTCCCCCAAAGAACAAAGATACCTCATTATTCATCTTTTCATCTCAAATAGCAAAACCCTAAGGCTCATACTTTCTCTCCAAGAAACTCAAGATTCCTTCATTAATTCTACAAGATAATCAGGATTAAGGTTTTCCAATACAAGAACTCAAAGAACTCATCTTCAAAAGCATCATAGGAATCCAAGATTCAAGCTTTCTCATCTAAGATCATCAATTAAGGTAGTGGGGTTTTAACAAGGACAATCCTTTCATTCTTGTGCCCAAAACTTGTTTTAAATTATAAATTTCTGAATTTTAATTGATCTCTCATGAAATTGAAGTTAGGGTTTATACCCAATTTATATTTTTTGAAGATTATGAGATTTCAAGTGATTGAATGTTGAATTACATGACTAATTTCATTTATTTATGCATGTAATGCGAATTTCCAGATATTTGCAATTGAGTTTAAGCATGATATTGAGATTCTTGATTTTAATATCTTGATATTTTTGATGATTTTCAAGAAGCATACTAAGCATGATGATTTACTATGAATTTACATGAGTTTGAAGCATGGTTATTAGGCCCGAATTTGAGTATTGATATTTCAAGAACATGTGCTTTTAAGCACCCTGAGATTATCATATTTTCACTTATATAAATAGTATTTAATCTTCGAATCCTCAGTTTAGCTATGAAATCTACTTTTCAGAATTTACTACAATTTACAGAAATAGATTATAGATTTGAGTACAGTTTATATCAGATAAGTGAATACTTATGCTAGCTTTTAAAAATGAATTTCCAACAAAGTGAGCATATATATAATAAGGGAGTAGAATTTAGCACCGAGCAAGAAGTGTGGGTTTAGTGCATCCTACTTTCCTAGAACTACGTAGCCAACATAGGTACAGATTTAAATTTATTCCCATTAGATATGAATGAAAAATTTAGCTTGTGATCGATCACATGGGCCAATTATACTCCCTGGCAAGAGTATGACACCTCTCCCCAACGTGAGGTTTCTTCCTTAAGAGGACGAGACGTTGGACTCCATGATAGCTCACATGGTTTATGTTGGTTAAGAGAACCTCCCTAGAAGTAAAGAAAAGATTTTAAAAGTATCTTCCTAAAGATTTTAGAAACAAAGTGTAAAGGCTCACAAACTTATTCAGCTATTGATTTACTTGAGATTTCAGTTACAGAGTTACAGTTTTATATTTCAAATACAAAGGTGAGCTCTTTTTCACTTAGCCTATATGATTTGAGAATAAACGAGTAATACAAATTTCAGAACTAAGTGTTATGACTCACAAGCCTTACATTATATGTTTTACTCTTCATGATTTATGATATTCAGATTTCAGATTTCTCAAGCCTATGTGAGTCATTTACATTTAACATGCATTGTTTTATAAACTGTGATGATATTGTTTAATTATTGCATGTACCCCCATATACTCAGTACATCCTCAAAGTACTGATCCACATATAAGTCTATGTGCTACATTGTCTCATAATATAGGTACAAGTTTTAGTATGCACATTCAAATTCAGATAGTTGCAGATTCCAGTCAGCAGATGATGAGTCCTTTTGATTCAAGGGCTCAAGTCAGTTAGAGTTTGTGTAGTATTTTATTTTCTTCATTCAATCGTATTAATTCGGGATAGTTGGGGTCATGTCCTGGCTACATAAAAGCAATGCTAGTAGAGGCTTCATAGATAGTCAGTAGAGTTGTGTATCTTATTTCAGTTTTGATTTTACATAAAGTAGAGTTGTAATCATTTTTTCTGCAGTTGCATTGATTATATTCAACCAAATATGTATATTCTACTTATTTTGTTCAGATTATGTATCTTATTTAGTTGCTCATGAGTTATGCCAGTAGAAGGGTTAGCTTGGGATCACTTGTGGTCCTAAGCACCGTATGACGTCTCGAGACCTATTTTTGGGGCATTACAGAGAGGCAAGTGATCAAACCAACTACCACTAAAATTAAATACACAAGCCCTAGGCATATCTTCCAAGGTCTGAATTTTCCTTTTTGTTTGCCTATCCATCTGTGGGTGGAAAGTAGTGCTAAGGGTTACCTTAGTCCCTAAAACTCACTGGAACAACCTCCAAAAGTGAGATAAGAACTGGGTACTATGATCAGAAATGATAGAAACTAGAACACTATGCAACTTTATGATCTCCCCAACGAACAACTTAGCATAGTCTTCAGAAAAGTAATTAGTCTTTACTGGCAAGAAGTGCGCAGACATGGCCATCCTATCCACGATGAACCAAAATGAATCAAATCGTTGGCGAGACCGCAGAAGGATAGTAATAAAATCTATATTAATTATTTCCCACTTTTATACCGATAGATCAATCTCTTGAGTCAACCCACCAGTCCTCAAGTGCTCCACCTTCACTTGATGACACACCATGATCTTTGCCATAAAATTCGCCATATCCTTCTTCATGTTATTCCACCAATAAATCTTCTTAAGTTCATGATATATTTTCATCGAACTAGGATGAACTGTATAACGCAACCTATGAGCCTATGCCGAAAATCTTCCCCGCATCCCATTAACATTGGGAACACATAATCTACCTTGGTACCTTAAGATACCATCACCACCAATCTTGAAAGCCATCACTTTCTGGTGACCTACTTCATCCCTGATCTGTATCAAGATAGGATCCAAAACCTGTTTCTCCTTCACCTCCACACCAAGAGATGAATTCGCCACCTCTTGAACAATCACACCACTATCCTTTGAATCCATGAGCAGAACTCCAAGAATAGCCAAATGGTGAATATCCTTCATCAAATCCTACTTCTTCTTGTCCACATGAGATAAGCTCCCCATGGAAAACCTGCTAAGAGCATCAACAGCCATATTAGCTTTACCTAGGTGATAATGGAGACTCATGCCATAGTCCTTTAGAAACTCAAGCTACCTTCTTTTCTTGAGATTTAGCTCCTTCGAAGTGAAAATGTAATATAGGCTCTCATGATTAGAATAAATATCTACATGGACGTTGTACAAATAGTATCGCCAGATTCTTAATGCAAACACCACAGTTAACAATTCCAAATCATGAGTCGGGTATATCTTCTCAAGAACCTTTAACTGCCTAGAAGTGTATGCAAGCACCTTGCCATGCTGCATCAACACGTAACCCATTCCCCCCGAGACACATCATAATAGACAACAAAACCATCAGTGCCCTCAGGTAGAGTCAAGACCAGAGATAAAGTCAAGTTATCCTTTAACTTCTCGAAACTACCCTCACAAACGTCAGACTACAAAAACTTTACCTTCTTATGAGTCAACTTAGTCAATGGGAAAACAATCAAAGAGAAACTTTCTATAAACCTCTTATAATAACTGGCTAAACCCAAGAAGCTCCGAAGGTCAGTTGGAGTCATGGGTCTAGGCCACATCTTCACCACCATAACTTTTTGTGGATTCACCATGATCCCTTCAATAGAAATAACATGACCTAAATAAGTCACAACATTCAACTAGAACTCATATTTCATGAATTTCGCATACAATTGCTGATCTTTCAAGGTTTGCAACACAAAGCGGAGGTGATCAACATGATCCTCACTTTTCAAATACACCAAAATATTATCTATAAACACAATTATGAACAAATCCAAGAATTGATAGAATACTCGATTCATGAGTTCCATAAATGTTTTCGTGGCATTAGTCAAACCAAAGGACATTACAAAAAACTCAAAATGACCATACCAAGTTTAAAAGACAGTCTTAAGGATATCCACTTCCATAATCTTCAACTGATGGTAACCCGACCAAATATTAATAATCTTGAAGAAACACTTAGCACCCTAAAGCTAATCAAAGAGATCATCAATCCTAGGAAGCGGATACTTATTCTTCACCATCACCTTATTCAACTGGAAGTAATCTATACATATCCGAAGGGACCCATCCTTATTACGCACGAAGAGAATTGAAGCAGCCCAATGAAAAACACTAGGGCGAATGAAACATTTATCTAAAAGATATTTCAATTGCTCTTTGAATTCTTTCAACTCAGTCAGAGCCATTCTATAGGGAAGGATAGGATGAGCGTGCAAAAAAAATGAATCCCAAAATCAATTTACCTGTTGGGAGGAACATTAGGAAGAGCATTAGGGAATACCTCAGAAACTCACAGACCATAGGATAAAATGCAAAGAAGGACCTTCGAATCTAGAATTCTTAACATGCACTAAGTGATAGAGATACCCCTTAGAAATCAACTCCTGGGCTCTAAGATACGAAACAAACCTTCCCTTAGGTATTGGGTAACTACCTTTCCATTCAATCACCAACTTATTAGAGAAGTGAATACTGACCTTTTAGGTCCGGCAATCAAGCATCGTATAACACGAATGCAACCAATCCATCCCTAAAATCACATCAAAGTCTAACATATCCAACTCTATCAGATCCACCAAGTTCTCCCTACCACTGATATACATAACACAACCCCTATAGACCCTTCTAGTCACAATGGAGTCACCCACCAGGGTGGATATAGAAAAAGAATCTGGAATACACTCATGATTAAACCCAAAATGAATAGCCACATAAGGGGTCACATAAAAAAGGGTAGACCTGGGATCAAGTAGACAACAAACATCATTAGAGAAAAGTTTGACCATACTAGTAACAACATCGAGGGATGCCTCAGGATCTTGATGAGTGGCAAGAGTATATAGATGGTTCCAACCAGTACCAAAGCCAAAAGTAGAAGTAGCACCCTTTGGTGTAGGAGATGATGAAGTAGCAACAAGGATCTTATTTTCCCTAGAAGCCCCTGAAAGGGAAATCTCTCAGCAAATGACCAATTTGACCATATTTAAAGCACTTGTTCCTTCCTTCTTCATAGGTGATATACCTGACCATAAAATTTATAAGAGGGATATGATGGAGCTGACTGAGCTCCGCTAGTATGTGGTAGGGCACTCTACGCCCTAGAACTAACACTATTCTAAAAATAATGATCACCTAACGGCTTCAGATAAGGAGCACTAACAGCAGAGTAGGAACCAAAATTGCCCCACTTCTTCTTAGACTATTTTCCATAGTCTCTACCAATCTGCTACTCACCCCCACCTAAATTTGAATACCAAAACTTCTTATTCTTCCTTTCACTCATCTCTTCTTGCTTCTTCTTCTTATTTTCCACTTATTGCATATATACCATGAGTCTAGAGATGCCCATGGCCTTATGCAACAAGATAACCTTGCTCTCCAAATTCAACTCATAGGATAATCCAAAAGCAAACTTCCTCATTTTAGACCTCACGCTAAACATTAATTTCAGAGCATATCACGACAACTGATAAAACTTTAAGGCATACTCATTTACTATCATTCTACCTTGCTTTAAGTTCAAGAATTCCTCAGCCTTTGCCTCCCTAAACTCCTGAGAAAAGAAATGATCAAGAAAAGCACTAGAGAAGTCATCCCACAAAGCAGACTCAGAATCACCATCCGTAGATTGATCCTATTCCTCATACCATTGATACACCATATCCTTCAAGTAATAAACAACAAACTCCAAACCCTCTACATTTGTAGTGTGCATCACACAAAAAATATTTTCTATTTCATTAATAAATTTTTAAGGATCTTTCTCAACTTTAGAATCAATGAAAGTTAGAAGAATTAACCTCATAAATTGTCCACCTCTAGTGACCTTAGAAAATAGAGCAACAAAAGCAGCACACCCAGTATGATAGGCCACCAACTGGGTAAGCAAATAAATTAACTGATGAAACTCAGCATTAGACACATCAGCTTGATGTTTTCGAGGAGGGATAGGGGAATTAAGGAAACTTTACTAGGGTAATCAAAAGTACAAACCCTAGACAGGGTTTAAACTCTTTGAGTAGGATGAACTCTATCCACACTGTGCTTCGACATGATAGAAGAGTTTCCATGAGTATTAGATCTTCTACAAGGCATGATCTGAAAAGCAAACATATGGGGATTAAAGGAAATTTCAAGAACTTATCTATAGCTCAAAATAGAACAACAACAAAGGGAAACATTCCTGAATGCCTCGTACCCTCTCTCTTAAATGTGTGGCACCTTACATACCTATAAAAGAGACTTTACATGACACAACTTTGTGGAAACCTAATGACCCCAACCCTAAGCTCTGATACCAACTTTGTCACGACCTAAACTAGGGTCGGGCCGTGACTAGCATCTCTAATCCACCGTGGGCCAGAGACCACCTCCTAAACCTAACCAAATACCAAACACTACAGAATAATAGTTGAATTTCAAACATATAACAAGATAACACAAGATAAGTTTAAAGAATAAAAGATATATCTATATCTGATAACCGTCAACCGACCAAACATATCCCACCAACATTACCTAAGTCCACAGTAACCCAACAAAGCCTCAATGTAAAAAGAATAAAAAAAATAGTCTTGGCTGGGACATGTCCCCGACTCTGACAAAGACAATGACAATGTTAATGATAATGAAAAATCTCAATCCTAATCTATGGTAAGAACTGATAAAATGTCTAAGTTTTATGGAGAATGGAAGCTCACCACTTCACCATAACAAACTGATGAACCAAGTTGGTCCACTTAACTATATATAAAAAAAGTACAGCTATCTCCGGTGCCTGCATCACATGGGGATACAGTGTTCGAAGATGGTTAATAGGTTGAGCACTAGCATGTAACTCAGGAATAAGGATAACATAATGTTGTGAACAACAGTTTGAAATTATTTAAATCTATTGCACATAATCAAATACATATAGATATATATCACATGTCGGTATCGTAAATAAGGATTACCATTCACTTTAAAATTTTAGCCTGGATTATGTAGCTCAATCTTCATAACATAAGAAAACATCCACGGGTTATATGGGCCCAGCTCTCCCTTAGCTTGTGGGGCCACAATGCGTATGGTCGCACGAACCAGAGGATATATATATGTACTATAGGAGGCTCAAAGTTCCCAACATATCAAGGTCATGCAAGCACCCAATCATGTAGTATAATACGGGGGACTCGAACCTCCCAATCATATGATAATAATATAGGGACTCAAACTACCCGTTTATTTTGACCCCCTCATCGGCAACTGCAGTTTCAGTATTGGTCCCTCGGGACCTCCACTTTCATGACTAAGCTACACAAGCCTTATTAAAGCCTAATTAAATTATTTATCGCACATTCTCATTTATTAAACCATGATACACATTTAGGTATACTTTTTTGGTATCGTCGTAGCAACTACACTTGCAAGGTAACATCAAGATGCCGAGATACTTTCATTACTTGGGTATGCATTAGCTTGGGGAATTTCATAACCCCATAAGGTTCAATTAAAAATCACTATGCTTCGTCAAATTTTCACATTATGCAATAGTTCAAGAGTAGTTCAATATGAATACTTTTGCATATTCAAAAGCAATTTCACAATATAGGGTTGAGGTCATTACTGCTTCAAAAGCCACAAGTTGGGGGAAATCACAATCCCTTTATTTAATCAACATACCCATGCCTCCCACAAGTTCAAAACTATAATTAAAGCATTAATAGTCATAAGTAAACCATAGGAAACATTGTTCAACAACAAACATTTAAAACCCTCAACCCATGTTTCAAAACCATTATTACCATATGAACAACACTTTAAAATTTATTCTTTTAACAAATTAGTGATTAAGGAAGAGTAACATGCCTAAAATACCCAAGATTATGGACAGAATCCAACCCATGACCCCTTGGATGACCTACTTCTTGGAAACCCTAAGTATCTTGCTTGAGAGAATTAATAGAGATGAAAGAACATTTAGAGTGGGTTATCAATAAAAATATATCCCCAAGTATGTTTATAGGTCATGAGTTATTATTGATATAAGATAGAAATGTCTAAAATACTCACATTTAAAAAGCTGGAAAATTAAATCATAAGTCATTATGGGTTTCATAGCGACTCGTCATGACTCATTACGACTCATCTCCCTGAGTTGTTATCAAGATAGTATCACTAGGCTCACACAATAGTAACCTTACGACTCATATATAATGGCTCGTAATGGAACCCAATGACTCATGGGGTCCAGTCATAGTCAACACAAAAAATAATTAAGCTAAACACTAGACATTTTACGATTTGCCCAAAATGACTTGTAATGAGTCCTAACGACTTGTAGTGAGCCACTTGTACTCAGAGAATAACTTATCCATACACACACAAATACTATTTAGACTATGATCTATATCAAATGACTCATCATAGGCATTTATGTCCCATGTCCCAAAGTCATACTCAAGGTAGCAACTCAAGTACCATTCACTAGATACCTTATGACTAGACTTTACGACTAGTGTCATAAGACCAGTCAAGACACCCTATGACTCATAAAGTGATTTATGAGTCGTAGTCAGGACAGTAAGGTTAAATTTTTATAAATTTTCAAGGACCAAAATTTGGGGTGTTATAGGTATGAAGACATTTATATCCTGTCTTCTGAAGGGAATTATTAGGAAATTCTAATCTTGACTCCTTGTCATGTGTTCGTATTTCCATAAACCCTTAGTACTTTTTTTATCCTATTCTTTTCCCAGATGGATAGCATGAGGTTATTGATAGATACAGATGGTATTTTGGAGCATGTTACCAGAGTTTCAGCTCAATATTAAGGTAGGGAGTTAGAGATTAAATGTCAAATATGTAATAACCTGATCGTTCTTTAAGCCTAAATATGTCTTTTGAGTGAATACAGATGACTTCCAAAGTGATTGATATTTATTTCGTGCTTTATTTTCCTAATTTTGACTTTCTGTCATGTGGAGAATTGAAAAATCTTTCCGTCGATACCAATTTTGTCAAAATCAGAGGTTGGAGTAAGAAGTTATGACTATCTGAAGTCCCAATTGTGAAACATTATTATTTAGACCCTCAGCGCATCACGGATATGAGTAATATCTTGTTATTTTCCAGTAAGCCTCTACTATAGTGATGCGTCGTGCCAAGGCTCAATATCAAGATTGTTAAATTCTAGCACACCAATACAATTCCACCGCGTTGCGGTGCCCTTCCAGGTCATAACCTAGGTGGCAACGTGATTTCACGACGTCGCGCTACTGAGCAGTTTCCCAATTATTCGAATCCAGTGAAGGACCGCGATCATGGCATATCAAGCTAGGGCTAAAAATCAGTACAGAAGAGAAATTCATTCTTCTTCATTTCTCTTCCAAGAAATATCTAGAACTAGGGTTTCTCTCTTCCAAATCCAAATCAAATCCTCTTCAAGAAATTCAGGAATTTTTTCATAGATTTCACCAAGTTGTTCAAGAATCAAGTTCTCCAAGTCAAAGGCTTCAAGAAAATTAGCTCAAAAGTGTGAAGAAGAGTTTCCAATCAATTCTTTTCATCTCAAAGTTATAATCCAAGGTATGTGGGGTTTTGAACAAGAGAAATCCTTTTATTCTTATGCCCAAAGCTTTGATTTCTATTATGGATTTATACGATTTTGCAAGTGGGTTTATACCCAAATTACTTCATCATGACATTATGAGAATATAAATTGTTCAAGCTTTGTTATACATGATTATTTTGCTATTCCCAAGTTATGACTTGATATTTAATATTGTGAATTTCAAATTTCTACCAAGAGTTTATATTTCAAATGCCTTTAAGATACGTGTCAAGCTTTAAGATTCCTTATGACAAATTGGATTATTGAGTCTATTGATTTATGAGATTGAGTTGTTACAATGAGTCTTGATATTTCGTCAAAGCTAATGATGTTGCCATGATTTAATGAATTGATACATTTTGATATTGAGAAAGATTGATTTGATTTGAGTCGAGTTAGGAATCCACAAATTGATTATGATTTGATAAATGAGAAAGAGATTTGATTTGGTCTTCATGATAGACCCTTGTGATGTTTATGGTGGATTTCTTAATGTATTCTAAGCTTGTGTCTGGGAGTAGTATTTAGCACCGAGCGGAAAATGAGATATTTTCTCCAAAACTACGTGCCACCGTAGGATTGATATTGATAATTATAGGCCAGGGCCATTGGGACAAACACCCAATTGACTCAGACAGTACTGAAAAGTATAACAACAGAACTATATCACCAAAGATATAGACACGATCCTCGAACCATGAGGACTCACCACTGAGGGAACATAGTTGAGGCACTCGAATATCGCTAACGTGGCTGAGGCTGAGTACCTGAACCTACATTATGAGAAAATGTATCCCATAGGAAAATATGTGGGTCAGCACTTTGGAATGTACTGAGCATGTGGGGGTGCATTCAACAATGTAAATATCATCATCAATTTCATGAAAATATGCATATGTACAGTGATGGCTCACTTGTCTTGAGTTAGATTGAAACATACTTTTCATGATCTCATAGTAAATAAATCATATGATAAAAACCTCATAAATCATCATAAACAACTCAACTCTTCAACTTAAGACTCGGAGTGACTCAATAATTCAAGAAACTCAACTCTTATGGACATGGGAAATTCTTATAACTAACATAAACCATGTGACCTACATGGAGTCCAATGTTTTTCCCTCATAAAGAGAGAACCCCATATTGGCGGGAGCGTCATACTCTTGCCAGGGAGTACAACCTAAATTTAGTGATCATAATCTCATACTCGGCCTCTGGCCCACAATTATCAATATTAATCCTACGGTGGCACGTTGTTTCGGGGGAAATACCACATTTTCCGCTCGGTGCTGAATACTACTCCCAGACACACGCTCAGAATGCGTTAGGAAATCCACCACAAACATCACAAGGGTCTATCATGAAGACAAAATCAAATCCCTTTCTCATTTATCAAATCATAATCAATTTGTGGATTCCTAACTCGACTCAAATCAAATCAATCTTTCTTAATATCAAAATGTATCAATTCATTAAATCATGGCAACATCATTAGCTTTGACGAAATATCAAGACTCATTGTAACAACTCAATCTCATGAATCAATATACTCAATAATCCAATTTGTCATAAGGAAGCTTAAAGCTTGACACGTATCTTGAAGGCATTTGAAATATCAAATCTTGGTAGAAATATGAAATTTACAATATTAAATATCAAGTCATAACTTGAGAATAGCAAAATAATCATGTATAACAAAGTTTGATCAATTTATATTCTCATAATCTCATGATGAAGTAATTTGGGTATAAACCCACTTGCAAAATCATATAAATCCATAATAGAAATCAAAGCTTTGGAAACAAGAACAAATGGATTGCTCTTGTTCAAAACCCAACATACCTTGTATTATAACATTAAGGTGAAAAGACTTGATTGAAAACTCTTCTTCACACTTTTCAACTAAGTTTCTTGATGCTTTTGACTTGGAGAACTTGATTCTCGAACAACTTGGTGAAATCTATGGAAAAATTCTTAAATTTCTTGGACAAGATTTGATTTGAATTTGGAAGAGAAAAACCCTAGTTCTAGATATTTCTTGGAGGAGAAATGGAGAAAAATGGATTTCTCTCCTCTACTTGAATCTATATATAGAGGGCCAAACTGGGCGGAAAGACCAAAATGCCCTTGAGTAAAATTCTAAAATTGGAGCCTGATTTTTGGCCCTGGCGCGATGCGCCATTATCGCAGCCATTCACTTGATTTGGCCAATTGGGAAAATTCTCAGTGGCGCAATGCTGTGAAATCGCGTTGCCACCTTAGTTGTGACCTGGAAGGGCACTGCGATCCAGTGAAACTGCGTTGGTGCACTAGAATTTGACAATCCTGATATTGATCCTTGGCGCGATGCATTAGTATCGCGGAGGCTTACTGGAAAATGAAAATTGGGATATTACTCATCTCTGCGACATGTTGAGGGTCTACATAACGATGTTTCATGACTGGGACTTCAAATAGTCATAACTTCATGCTCCGACCTCCGATTTTGATGAAATTGGGATCAACCTAAAGCGTATTCAATTCTTCATGTGACAAAAAGTGAAAATTAGGGAAATACAACATGAAATAAACATCAATCACTTTGGAAGTCATCCATATTCATTCAAAAGACGGATTTAGGCTTAAGGAATGATCGGGTTATTACAATATCTCCTCCTTGGAAACATTCATCCTTGAATGTAGCTAGTTAGACTCAAGGTCAAAACGGACACTTGAAAATGCGCTACTAAAATAATCTATTCAACAGGCTTACTTTACTCTAGGCTTTCAGATACTTCACTGAATGCACAAATCAAGATAGAAGACAACTATATAACCGAATACACTTGATTAGGAGGAAACTAAATTAAGGAAAAATAATACCTTCAGATTGAGTTGCACTTGCAAATAAGAGATGGGAGTACTTAACTCACATATCTACTTCTACTTCTTAAGTAGCACACTCAACTGATTGATTTCTCCACAGAACTTTAACCAAAGGAACTTCTTTGTTTCTTAGTCTACGGACTTGATAATCTATGATTTAAATCGGAATCTCTTCATAAGGAAGGCTATCCCAAATGTCTAAGTTGTCCAATGGATAAAAAACAACAACAGAATCGTCAATTTACTTTTTACGCATAGAAACGTGAAAGACAGGGTGGACTAACATGATTCAAAACTCTATAAGGGCCAACATATCGGGGACTAAGCTTTCCTTTCTTACCAAATATCTTCACCCCTTTCATGGGTAAAATTTTCAGGTACACTAAATCATCAACTTCAAACTCAAGAGTTCTTCTTCTCACATCTGCATATGACTTCTGACGACTCTGGGCTGTCTTCAACCTTTCCCAAATCAGCTTAACTTTCTCCATAGCTTCAAATACAATATCAGTTCTAATCACAGCAGCTTCACCCACTTCAAACCAATCTATGGGTGATCTACATCTCCTTCCATATAAAGTATCAAATGGAGCCATTCTAATGCTAGCATGAAAACTATTGTTATAAGCAAATTCAATCAATGGCAAATGTTCATCCCAACTTCCTTTAAAATCAAGAACACATACCCTCAACATATCCTCCAAAGTTTGGATGGTCCTCTCATCCTGACCATCTGTCTGCGGTTGAAAAGTGGAACTAAGATGAACTTGGGTGCCAAGACCTTTCTAAAAGGCTCTCCAAAACTGAGAAGTAAATTGAGTACCACTATTGGATATGATAGACAACAGAACTCCATGCAACCTGACTAACTCTCGGATGTACAGCTTAGTCCTTAGCGGTAAAGAATGTATGAATTGGCAAGAAATGCATGGACTTAGTCAACCTGTCAATAACGACCTAAATCGAATCATGATGACAATGAGAGAGAGGTAAATTGGTCACAAAATCTATGTTCACCTCTTTCCACTTCTAAGTAGGAATGCTAAATTCTTGCATCATACCACCGGGTCTCTGGTGCTCTATCTTCACCTGTTAGCAAGTTGCATACTTCTCTACGAACTTTGCTATATCTTTCTTTATACCATTCCACCAATAGATTTCTCGCAAATTGCGGTACATCTTTGTAGCGTCGGAATGAATAGAATACCACCGCCATGCACTTCAGCCATAATTCTCTATCTCAAATCATCAATGTTAGGCATACACAACCTATTCTGAAGCCTCAATACACCATCTTCCCTTGGGAGAAAACCTATACCTTTTGGTCTTTAACTGAACCTTTCAGTTCGACCAAACGAGAATCCATATCTTGCTTCTCTTTTACCTCTGAAACTAGAGAAGATTCAGAACTACTCTGGACCTAAACATTACCCTCAGCTTAATCAAGAAATCTAAAACCCAACTTTACTAAACGATGCGCTTCATGAACTAACTCCTTCTTACCTTTCTCTAAAAGTGCTACACTACCCATGGACGACTTGCTAAGGGCATCCGCCATTATATTGGCCTTGCCCGGGTGGTACAACACGCTCATATCGTAGTCCTTCAGCAATTCTAACCATTTTCACTGTCAAAGATTCAACTCTCTTTGAGTAAAAACATACTACAAACTCTTATGATCCACAAAGACATCAACATGAACACCTTACAAGTAATGTCTCCAAATTTTTAAAGCAAAAACCAGTATAGTTAATTCGAGATTTTAGGTCAGGTAATTCTTCTCATATTGTTTCAACTGCCTGGAGGCATAGGCTATAACCTTACCTTTCTGCATCAATACGCAACCTAAACTAACTCTAGAGGCATCACAATACACCACAAAATCATTTACACCATTAGGAAGGGTCAACACAGGGGCTGAAGTAAGTCGAGTCTTTAACTCCTAAAAACTCTTCTCACAAGAATTTGACCATTGGAATTTAAATTTCTTTAGGGTTAACCGAGTCAAAGGAGATGCAATAGAAGAGAAACCTTCAACAAAACGATGGTAGTAGCCAGTTAGACCCAAGAAACTCCTAATATCAGATGGGGAAATAGGTCTAGGCCAATTCCTCATAGCTTTTACCTTTTAAGGATCAACTGGAATACCTACAGAAGAAATAATATAACCCAAAAAGGCAACTGACCTTAACAAAAATTCACACTTGCTAAACTTAGCAAATAACTGATGACCTCTAAGGGTTTGCAAGACAATTCGGAGATGATCTACATGGTTGTTCTTACTTCAAGAGTACACAAGAATATCATATTTGAACACATTAACAAACATATCTAAGTACTGCCTGAACACCCGATTCATGAGGTCCATAAAAGCTGCTGGGGTATTAGTTAGCCCGAAAAACATAACCAGGAACTCAAAATGACCATAACAGGTGCGGAAAGCCATTTTTAGAATATCACACTCTCTAACCTTAAGTTGGTGATAACTGGATCTCAAATCTATTATCGAGAAATAATTGGCACCTTGCAGCTGATCAAACAGGTCATTAATTCTAGGAAGAGGATATTTGTTTTTGACTGTGACCTTTTTGAGATAATGATAGTCAATGCACATACATAATGAACCATTTTTCTTTTGCACGAACAAAATGGGTGAACCCCAAGGAGACACACTGGGACTTATGAAACCTTTATCAAGAAGATCTTTGAGTTGCTCTTTCAACTCCTTAAGTTCTGCGGGGGCTATGCGATATGGAGGAATAGAAATAAGCTGTGTCTCGAGAAGAAAATCAATCCTGAATTATAATTCAGTGCTAAATTGGGAGGTACCCCTAGGAGATCTTTCGGGAAAACATCAAGAAACTCATTGACAACACTGATAGACTGAATAGTCGGAGTCTTAGACTTTGTGTCTTTAACTCAAACGAAATGATAGATGCAACCCTTGGATATCAATTTTTTGGCTTTAAGGTAAGATATGAAATGACTCTTAGGGGATATAGAATTTCTGAACCACTCAAAGACTAGCTCATTGGAAAACTAAAACTTGACTACAAGGGTACGACAGTCTATAGACGCATAACAAGAGTGAAGCCAATCCATACCCAGAATAATGTCAAAATCGACCATGTCTAGTTTAATCAGTCTGCAAACAAGAATCTATGAAGGACAGTGATAGGACACTTCTTATACACTTTCTAGCAACAACAGATTCATCTACTGGGGTAGAAACTAGGATAGGCTTAGGAATCTTTTTACCACTGATCTCAAAATCCACAGCCACCAATGGAGTCACATAAGAAAATCTTGATCGAGGGCCCATCAACACATACACATCAAAATGAAAGACATGGAGCATACCAGTGACAACATCTAGAGAGTCCTCCTGTTCCTGGCGAGGTGGTATAGCGTAGAAGCAATTTTGGAGCAAACCGCCAACAGTACTAGAAGAGGCACCCTGAGGAGAAACTAGGCAGACTATGGGAGCGGGGGCACTAGTAGACTGACTTTGGGGACGTGCATCTCGACTCCTCTATCTAGTATATGGATAATCTCTAAGTTGGTGAGCCAACTTGCCATAACTAAAGAAACCCCTCTGATCAATAAAATACTTGCTTAAATGATCTCTACCATACTTGGCACCTAAAGGAAGACAAGGTCGGTTACCTATACTTTCCTGAGACCTAGATGGGATAGGCCTGTTCCCCTGCTCCTGCCCGCTTCTATGTACGGGAGCACTAATTGAGGAAGGCACGAGCATAAATGGATGTCCCTAGAATTGAAGGCGGTTCCCTTAATGGAATCTGGAATTATCGGATCCCTGCTGCTCTGATCTAGCTCTTTTATTCTCTCTTACTTTCTCCCTCTCTTTTACCTTGTCAGCTTTAATCAATTGGGCATGTATCATAAACCAATGAAGGTCTATATCCCTATTAAGTATAGCAGATCTACACTCTTTCACAATGTAAATCGATACATTGGTCACGAACTTACTCATGATGGTCCTGGAGTCAGCCATCATACTATGAGCATACTCTTTAACAGTCATGGAGCCTTGTCTCAAATTCATGAATTCCTCTATCCTTGCTTCCCTCATCTCAAGAGGAAAGAATCTGTCCAAGAACGTATCCTGGAATAACTGCCAAGTGATGGGAGCGGCATCCTCCCGCTACTCTTTCCCCACATCTCCACCCAGTCATATGTAACATTTTTCATTTAATTGGAAGCCAATTCAACACTCTCCTCCTTAGTCACATGCATAATCTGGGTGACCTTTCTCACTTCATCCAAGTACATTTATGGTTCTTCACCTACCTTCTACCCATAAAACTCAGGTGGATTCATCCACAAAAAGTCACGAACTTGAACTGCAGCAGAATTATTCTCTTGCAGAGGCAGAACAGTAGCTTGGGCATTAGCTTGAGCATTGGCGGTAACTGCCTGGGCTATCACCAAGCTACCTGGAATTCTGCATGAGACACATGCTCGTTCGAGGGATCAACGGGTTGAGGTTGTTTATTTTTTCTACGAGCTCGACTAGGAGACATTTTCTATTATAAGAGAGCACGAGTTAATCGCAGATAAAGAGAAAGTTGTAGGCACGATAAACTTTAGAAAGAAAGAAATGACTTTTTCTAATTTCATAGCCTCTTTCTCATAGATGTGGCACACTACACACCGATGATCAAGACTCTATGTAATGCAGCTTGTCAGATTTCCTGGGACTCTTTAAACCTTAGGCTTTGATACCAAGCTTGTAACACCCCAAGAACCGATCCCGAGATGTCACACAATACATAAGGCCACACGTGGCCTCAAGCTAACCCTCTAAGCCTGTCATACATTTTTGAACTCACTTTGACAGTAGTCATGGCAAAATAAGAAAGGATATCATATCATGGACATACTCAAAAGTAAAGATATGCTGGCCTGTACAATCAAAATACTGACATTCTATACATACTGATATTCTAGTCTGATAAAGCCTCTTTTAATCAAGACTAAAGAGCCATTGGGACAAACCCCCAACTGACTCGGACAGTACTAAAAGCCATAATAATAAAATGATATCACCAAAAATATAGACACGGTCCTCGAACCATGAGGACTCACGACTGAGGAAACGTAGTTGAGGCACTTGAATATCGCTAACGCAGCTGTGGCTGAGTACCTGAACCTACATTATGAGAAAATGTAGCCTATAGAAAAATATGTGGGTTAGCACTTTAGAATGTACTGAGTATGTGGGGGTGCATGCAACAATGTAATATCATCACCAATTTCATAAAAATATGCATATTTACAGTGATGGCTCACTTGGCTTGAGTTAGATTGAAACATACTCTTCATGATCTCATAGTGAATAAATCATATGATAAAAACCTCATAAATTATCATAAACAACTCAACTCAAGAATGAGGTCTCGGAGTGACTCGGTAATTTAAGAAACTCAACTCTTATGGACATGGGAGGATCTTATAACCGGCATAAACCATGTGAGCTATATGGAGTCCAAAGTTTTGGCCTCCTAAAGAGAGAACTCCACATTGGCGAGAGTGTCATACTCTTGCCAGGGATTACAACCTAAATTTAGTGATCACAATCTCATACTCGGCCTTTGGCCCACAATTATTAATATCAATACTATGGTGGCACATAGTTTTGGGGGAATATCATATTTCCCGCTCGGTGCTAAATACTACTCCTAGAAATAATCTTAGAATGCGTTAGGAAATCCACCACAAACATCACAAAGGTCTATCATGAAGACCAAATCAAATCTCTTTCTCATTTATCAAATCATAATCAATTTGTGGATTCCTAACTCGACTCAAATCAAATCAATCTTTCTCAATATCAAAATGTATCAATTCATTAAATCATGGCAACATCATTAGCTTTGACGAAATATCAAGACTCATTGTAACAACTTAATCTCATGAATCAATACACTCAATAATCTAATTTTTCATAAGGAAGCTTAAAGCTTGACACATATCTTGAAGGCATTTGAAATATCAACTCTTGGTAGAAATATGAAATTCACAATATTAAATATCAAGTCATAACTTGGGAATAGCAAAATAATCATGTATAACAAATCTTGAATTATTTATATTCTCATAATCTCATGATGAAGTAATTTGGGTATAAACCCACTTGCAAAATCATATAAATCCATAATATAAATCAAAGATTTGGGCATAAAAACAAAAGGATTTCTCTTGTTCAAAACCCCACATACCTTGGATTATAACTTTAAGATGAAAAGACTTGATTGGAAACTCTTTTTCACACTTTTGAGCTAACTTTCTTGATGCCTTTGACTTGGAGAACTTGATTCTTGAACAATGTGGTGAAATCTATGGAAAAATTCTTGAATTTCTTGGAGAAGATTTGATTTGAATTTGGAAAAGAGAAACTCTAGTTCTAGATATTTCTTGGAATATAAATGGAGAAGAATGGATTTCTCTCCTCTACTTGAATCTATATATAGAGGGCCAAGTCGGGCAAAAAAACCAAAATGCCCTTGAACAAAATTCTAAAACTGAAGCTTGATTTTTTGTCGTGGCACGATACACCATGATCGAGATCCTTCACTGGATTTGGACAATTGGGAAACTGCTCAGTGGCGCGATGCGGTGAAATCACGTTGCCACCTTGGTTGTGACCTGGAAGGGCACCGCGATGCGATGGAATCACATTGGTGCACTAGAATTTGACAATCCTAATATTGAGCCTTGACGCGATACGTCAGTATCATAGAGGCTTTCTGGAAAATGACAATTAGGATAATACTCATCTCCATGATGCGTTGAGGGTCTAAATAATGATGTTTCACGACTGGGACTTCAGATAGTCATAACTTCTTGCTTCGACCTCCAATTTTGACAAAATTAATATCGATGGAAAGCTTATTCAATTATCCACGTGATAGTAAGTAAAAATTAGAGAAATACAGCACGAAATAAATGTCAATCACTTTAGAAGTCATCCATATTTACTCAAAATATGGATTTAGGCTTAAGGAACGATCGGAGTATTCCAAAATATCTTCAGTATTAGCTAGTGATTTTGGGGCTAGCCTAGGCTCTATAAAAGTGTTTGATAGCCTCATCTTCTGATGATTTAGTCGTAAGGGTTTTGAGCCTTTTTGTGGACGTCTCACAGTCAGTGGTGGTCCTTGTTCATCAAGTGGTTCTCAGGATAAAGTTGAGTTTATTGGTGTTCAACAGGGTTCTATGTCTATTTTAGAGTATGAGATTGGATTTATCAATTGTCCCCGACATACTCCTATGCTATATCTTTCAAAGTATAAGATAGTGCGTGGATTTATCAGAGAGTTAGCTTTGCCACTCTACTTAGAGTCGAAGCATTTGATAGTAGCTGGGTTTTTTCCCTCAAGTTGTTGATCATACAAGGACCATAGAAAAGGCATGTATGGAGAGATATAGAGGTATCAATAAATGGTCATGCCATTAGTACAGTATTATGTTCGTTTTGTCTGCAAGTAAGTTTTCTTCTAGTAGGGATAAACATCACTTGCAGCCTATCAATTTTGGACAGGTAGCACCTTAACTATAAATGGCTCTCAGATTAGTTATGATGGTCACTGTGGGAAAAGTCCTCATCAGATATCATAGAGTATTTGGTAATTATCTTTTAGAACATAAAAACCATTCTGGATAAGTGTTTATTATCCATTAGAGAGTCCCAAAGGCATATTTTGACTGTGAAGAAATTGTTCATTAGTCTAGAGAATGCCTTAGGCATGAGTTGGTTGTTCTGATAGGGTTAACACATGTTTCTCACTAGCCTAGATCTCTTAAGGTATGTTATGATTGCTAAGAAGATTATTATTTTAGTAAAAAAGTGTCTTAAAAGTTAGTTGGTCAGCCAGTGTAAGACGACTCATGTTTCTCGCTAGGTTTGAGCTTCAAGGGTTTGTTATAATTATAGACAGATAGGACACTGGTCTAGAGAGTATCACCGGCATGGGTTTATTAGTTATTCAGATCATCCAGATTAGTCTCATAGAGTTGCGACACCTTCAATTAGAGGTCGTACACATAGTGCCTTAGTTGATGATTTAGACACCCGTTCTAATTTTAGATATGCTCAAATTCATACTCATTTTGACATGACAAGGCAATGACTTTGGACTCCATTAGTATAGGCTTGATTTGACTTATTTTCTTTTAGTTTCTATTTTGATTGAGTTGAGGTTTTCATACCCATTGGTGTTTACATGCCTTCATATTACTATACTAATTTTTGTATGACTTTGTATTGAGTTATGCACATATGATTATCCCCATAAATGATTTCTTTTAGTGGTGGATTGAGTGAATCAGTGCTATTTTCCTTATGGTATAGCATTTGGTTAAAACCCCTTTCCGTTGGCATTTTGGCCTTGTTATGACCTTAGAGTGATATTGGTTATATTTTTCCATTTTTGGTGCCTCATACACCTTACTTTGTTGTTGTTATTGTTATTATTTTAGTTGTTATCAATTCTCACATAATAGATGGTTAGACTATTGTCATCTAGTTAGTGTTTCCCATCTTGTGAATCTTATTTGTTTGGCCTAGAACCTTGGTCAGTTGGTCTTCTTTTCTATTAGTGGGGCAAAGTCAATTATTGAGTGGATTATTAATGTGAAGGTAGGATTGGCCTTCATGGTTCTATTATGATTCTAGTATTGACAACATACTTTTATAAGATTGATCAGCTTGGGGTATGCTCTTTTGGTTGACGAGTTTATTTTCTGGTAGTGGTATTGATATTTGTTGTTGGTATTAAGTTGAGTACTCTGTTCTTCCTATGATGTGGTTCACGGATCAGTTGATTTGAGGTTGTTTTCATGGGTAAATTTAGAAAAATTTTTATTTTGGCTGTTATTATACCTAATATAACTTCGTTAAGTTCTTCTTTTTGGTGATATATACTTATGGGTATTCATGATTGTAAGATTGGATTGACCATATTTGGGATAAGATCATATTTTTCTGAGTTGCTCAAGTTTTTCAACCATCAATACTTTTTGTAACCTTGGTGAGTTCTTGGTTATGCCTTGATATATTGTACTATTCCAACAGATGTGGATTTGATTGCTCGTACCTTCCGCCAGTAGTTTTGCTCCATTGTAATTATGCCTTCGATGATATTTCAATTTTTGCCATTATGGGAATTGTTGGGCATATGCTTGATTTTTGATAGTGTGATTGATTTGAGTACATGATCATAGTGGAGACTTGTGGGCTTCAATTTTTTTATTTGGACTCTTTTAAATAGCTACTTAAAGGTTATGATTTATTTTGGAATATGAACGCTTACTCACTAGTAAGATTAGTTTGGATAACTAAGATTCAGTAGTTCAGCTTCGATGTAGATATTACTGCTATGGGTTGAGAAAATTAATTTCAACCTTATTTCTAGATTTTTTTCAGTTGAGCTTTCATTTATAGGCTATCTAATCCTACTCTTTACCTACCAGTTTGGTTATCTTTATTTTAGATGGGTTATGTTTGATAAATGCTCGAGAGATAGTCTATTGGCATGCAGTATTGGTTTCTACTCTCTTGACCTTGATTCTCATTTTTTATCAAAATTTTGGATTGTTTGCTCAACAGAAGAAGTGTGCTCAAGTTAGACTTAGCATGGTTTCATCCATGGTTGATGGGATATTCTGGAGTGGATCATTCAGTTTCAAGAGTTTGTACTTCAAATTCCTAACTACCAGTTTTGAGGGTCATTCAGACCAGTAGTAGCTGTAGATAGAGATTGCAAGATTACATCATCTCTATTTATGTGTCCAGGTAGCACCTTATGGGATTATTCTTATGCTTACCATCATAGGTTTTTAGTAGATCAGCTTCAATCTTTCGAGGTTAGTGATATTTAATTATGCAGAAAGAACTCAAATGATATTCGGTGCAAATCAAAGTCAGAATAGCAAAATGGTATTAGATTTTGGAATTTGGAGTTGGTTGCATGGTTCAGACCTTAGGTGATCTTCATCTTGATTGAGTTTTTGCTAGGTTGTGTGGGTATCAGTGTGAAGTCAGTATGGTGTGGTTTGGGTTTATGTGCTTCAGTCATATTCGACTTAGTTGGAGGTCAGATGGTTGTTGAACTATTAGGAAAGTAAAGTATGAAGTTGGTGAAAAAGGGATACCTCTGGTTTAAATCCCCTGAAAGCATTATTTCTTCTTAGACGTTATCAGTGGAGTCATGCTCGATGTATGTTGGCCTACTACTTTATTTTTTTGAGCTTCCAGGCTCTTCTATCCATTGACTTTCATGGATGAAAATCCTTTTAGTAGTAGATATTATAATGACCCTATCAATTCTCTATTTTCATGTAATTCCGGCTTTACAATCCTTCCCATAGTGGCTATAGGTCATTTTTGACTTATCAAAATTATCGATTTGGTTATTGAACAATTTGTTTGGGTTTTAGGCTCATTTTTCTATTTTGGAGCTTTTTCTATTATGGAATTTGTCTTGGACTAAAATTCCTAGTAAACGATCTTGAATGAGAATTCCAACAATGTCATCTGATTCGAAACATTATTTTTAGACTAGGGGGATCTTTGGTTCATATCTAGAAACACCTAGACTCATTTTGGGATATTGGGTAGAATTTGGATAAAACAAAACTAGGGGTGGGACCTACCTATAGCCAAAACAATATCATATGAAAGTTTTGACAGTTCTATTAAGTCAAAAATATTGAATTTGTGGTAGCATAGTTCATTTGCATCCACGAGTTCCGAACGAATCTCGAACACCTAGTCGAAACCTATTTGGACTTAGAAAAATTTGGTAAAGCTGAATTTAGTCCAGCCAATAATTTCCCATTGTTAATGTAAGGTTGGGGTAGAATTTGCAATGGATCAACCTTTTGACCATCTCGATCGCGAGCCTTTCCAACCGCGTTTGTGATGAAAGCTAGAGTCAACCTGACTCCTCTTCCTTTTTGTGATCGTGACACCTCCCATCACGTACGCGATAGTCTGCCTTGCTAAGAATTTATGATTGCGGCATATTCCTCGTATTCATAATGAATGATTCTTATGCACGTCGCAATCATAGCTAGGGGTCCTTGTGATCGCGATGTGTAACCCCTAGGCCTATATATTACTCTCTTTCTCAATTTTGTCTCATTTTCTGAGCCCCAAACCATTATTATTGAACCCTAGCGCATAGATAAGAGTGTAATTTATTAATTGGAGTTGGGAAGGTGTAGGGGATGTTAAGCTAACCATTTCCTATTAATATCTTCGTAAGTTTTGACCCAAATCCTTCGCTTAATTCTTTATTTTTCTACTAAAATTCTTAATGTTCTGGGACGATCTAGGACCCAATTTGTATACTATTTACACTTAACTTTTTATCACACAGTCCTTGTGTAACGACCCGAGACAACCCCCTAGTCGTCATACGGTGCTTACGACCCCAAAGGACCACAAGCTAACCCATGAATGATATCTGCTGTGAGCACTAAATAATAATACTGTAATTAATGCTGAAAATTGGCTGAAATTCTATAAAGTTCAAAATATATAAAATACTAATAAATAACAACATCTGATAAAAACTGAACACTGTCTGAAAAACCTCTAACTGAATCTGTCTGAAAGTGGAGTTGATGGGATAATCCCCCAACTAACTCCATCTACTGAATAAATACTTCTACTGAAAATATGAAATAGTATAATATCCTCGAATGATGAAGACTTACTACTAAATCACTGCTGCTGGCTGAACCTGAATCTACTATGTGTGATCAGGAACCTGAGCGTCCGAACCTATGATATGAAACATCATAGCGCAGAAAAAGTATGCGTCAGTATGTGAGAATATACTGGTATGCTAAATGAGGTAAGGCTAAATACAAGGATTCATATGCATGAAGATATAACCGACTAAATGAGAATAACTTAACATGAGAGTATGTGAAGAATCTGAGAATACTGTAAATATTGAGAATGCAATCTATGCATATACATATATATAAACTGTAACTGAGATTTTCTTATGCTAAGTACGGAATTCTAATAACTGATTAACTGATACTGATTGACTCTATCTAACAGTCCTGATTCTATAAAATTGAGCTGAGTTCTGAACTGAAGACTGAAACTATGGGATGTAATCATCTAACCGACATGCCCTGCTCTGAACTGATTGGGGTCCAACCTATAACCCCAGTTGGAAGGGTGCTAATACTGTTCCACGGGTACTAACAC
Source organism: Capsicum annuum (assembly GCF_002878395.1). Classification (NCBI taxonomy): domain Eukaryota; kingdom Viridiplantae; phylum Streptophyta; class Magnoliopsida; order Solanales; family Solanaceae; genus Capsicum; species Capsicum annuum. The sequence goes on along the minus strand of NC_061111.1, from coordinate 220,135,267 downwards.
TAAAAAACTAGGATGCTAATCCTAACTAATGGGTGACACTTGGGTGGAGCCAAGCCTTATCTGACGAGTGACCCCTGGGAGGTAGTCAAGCCTAGTCTGACTGGTGACTCTTCATTCTATGATAGCTACGCAATTTTGGAGTACAGGAATTGCTACTAACGACTTTGCCTATATGACAGGAAAATCCATCATCTATGCTCTTGCTCGGTGCTGAATCATACTCCCAACTGAAAGACACTTAACTGAGTATATTAGACTGGATTGGACTGAGACTGGGTTTACTGAGTTTTCCTAAGTTCTGTAATTGACTGAGTTCTGTAATGGACTGAGAGTGCTGATCGTGACATGAATGATACTATTCTATAACTGACGTTGGCTCTAGGTAAACAACTAAATTGTCGGGTATTAAATACCCCCAGGACTCGATAGCATGAAAAGTAAAGCAAAGCATAATCATGAATAATATAACAATGTTCACTTGGTCATAATTCATTCATAGAGACATTTCATCAAACGCTTGTAATGGATTAACTTGTACATGAATGGGATCACATAATAATATGTCATGCCTTCACTAGTCAATTCACATAAGCATTTTATCAAACACTTGTAGGGCATAAGCTTGTACATGATTAAGATTTCATAATAACATTTAATGATTCCTCTATCTACTTCACATAGGCATTTCAAGAAATACTTGGGGAGCATGAGTATTTCACATGATAATGGTCATCACATAAACATCATGAATACAATACTTAATTGTAAATTCAAGGGTTTAACATGTTATTCTTATAATTTCCCTTAAATACTATTCTATTTTTTTCATGAATCTTACCATAATCATGGATTGAAAACCAAATCAACATCATAGATGCATTAATCACTTTATAAGTTTAAGGGTCTATCAAGATAATCACATATTCGTTATACATGCTATTTAATTTCATGAAACTTGCATTTAAATCATGGATTGGAACCCAACTAATATTATGAACATCAATTCAATCTAATTCAAGCATGGAAATCATAAATACATCATCTTTGTACTTTGAAAAAAGGATTCTTATACTTCATGGGTGAAAGAGACTCATGAATCAACATCTAACATACCTTAATTTGTGAGATTCTTAAAGTTCTTGAAGGATTCCTTTAGCTTGACCTTGATTTCTTGAACTAGGTTTCAGCCGTTTGAGAGAGAATGGCTTGCTTCTTGAGAAAATAGTGAATTAATGAGCAATTTGTGCTCTTTTAGGGTTTGATTGCATGTTTAGGCTGACTAGGGGTGAGGGAAAAATACCTTAGTGCTCTTAAAATTAAAAATCATAACTGACTAAAAATCCCAATTTTGTACGCTGGCGCGACGAGGCGCTATCGCGCCATGTCACTGAAAACTGACGATTTGGAACTGGGATGATGGCACAACGCAGAGCCATCACAGTGCCTCACTAGTTGCAAATTTCCCCTTTGGTGCGATGTTCCATGATCACGGAGTCATACTGGAAAATGACAATTGGGAAAAAGGCTAGTGGCGCAACGCTGTGGTATCACGTTGTCTCACTGAAAAAGGACAAATGTCATTTGGTACACTATCTTACTAAAATGGCTCTAACTCTTACCTCGGGTGTCGAATTTGGGCGTATTTGGTATCGATGGAAAGATTATTTAATTTCCCTTGCAATGAAAGGTAAAAATCTTGAAAGTTCCATATTTATAAAAATATATTCATCTTTAAAGTAAGTCTTTGACATTTTTGGGATGAATTTAAGCTAGGTGAAAGTATGGGGTGTTATAATATCTTCCCCTTGGGAACATTCATCCTCAAATGAGACTGATTAACCTAAATATTGCTGATAGAATGAGTTTATATGCCGAACATGAATATCTAATGCATGAAATACATAATTGAACTGATTAATGAATGCGTGACTGAATATGCAACGATAATTGATACAAAGATTATAGTTGTAACTGAGCATGGAACTGAGTAGATCTAAGGAAGACTATTACCTTAAGATGATAACATTGATAAGCCTAATATCATTTATTGAACATGTATGAATGCAAACATGAGAACATGAGTGAGTCTGAAACATGATACACATACTGAATATCGTGAACTGAACTGAGCCCTTGGGTACATAACATACGGCTGATATTGGAACTAAAGGGTCAACTGTGAGGACCCATTACTCCAACTGGGTTCGTTACATGAAGAGAAAATGGAAGGTTTAGATCAGGATAGCTCAGGGGTTATAGTGTATCTCCCCCTTGGGACACTATGTACCTTGAAGAATGTTGACTTACTGAGATACTGAGGAAAAGCTGAGACGATGCACGGGGCACCCAGGAACTGAATCATAACTGGATATCTGGGATCTGAAAATAAAATATGATACATAAACTAGGCTGAACTCATTAATACTAGGATGCTCTATCTTGGAATGGTTATATTCATGAAACTTTGGATAATTCAACTAGATGGAAATATGGGAAACTATACGAACTTGTCCACCTAACTGCTAACCTGTAGCACTGTCTTTACGGACTAACTCATGCTAAAAACTTATACTCGACTCGAGCATTTCTTGACACTCTTTCTATAGAGTTCTACTGACTTTAGAGAGTAAGGAAATCCTGGCATGTTCTGAATAAGACATCTGAACAAGAAATCATAACATGGCTCTAATTCTATAACATAGAGTAAGGCCTACAAAACACCTTCTAAGATAGAGGTTCTAAGCTTTGTGCACTACAGCTATAAATTTTCAAGCTTAGACACATTTTTCAAATACTTTCTCAACTGTACTCTCCACCTTAACTCAGCACTTCACCTGAAACTACAAAAAATATTTACACGGGCACTGAGCATGAATGCATAAACATACTAGTTTATCTGATTAACTAAACAACTGATACCTGAATACTGGTCATATAAGATTGAACTATTCATAGCCTAAATAATTGGATTGAAACTGTAGAGTACTATATATATGAGGTAAGGACTAACTGAGGAACGCAAGGTAACTGAACATTAATTCGTGGAAACGGTTCTTATTTGAGAATGCAAGACTGAGCGCATAACCTGATTCTAAAATGGTCAGTAAGCTGAAGTATTGAAATACTGATAACTGAATAACTGGTGACTGTACGCTAGGGTCAAGCAAGCCTGAAACTGAACTGAGCTAGTGAGCTGACTACTGAACTGAGACTGTGACTGAGATTCATACTGGTTATACAACCACACTTTGTCTTCTCTTATCTTCTTATTTCCCTTCAACAGCTAAATACAGCCTCCTGCTAGCTATTCACTTACACACCAACATGAAATTTAAACCGATCTTTATGACTACAGCCTCGTGTTAAACAAGCATGCACTAATCTTTCCTAACATGAAACATTTACCTTACTCTCGCCCTTTTAAGCAATCACTCATCACTACATCATCTCATAAGGAGATTTCACTAAAAGGCTAAAACATGAGGACCTTAAGCATGAATGGACACTACACCAAACTTGATACTTAACTGAGGCCTGATAAATAGAATATCAACATCATGGATTTATCAAGAGGTCTAACTAAGGGTATACATGACATAATTTGAATTTAGCTGATTATTAGGAGAGTGACATGAGTACTGGAATTAAACATACTATAAAGAATGAGTACACAGGTCATGAGCGACATGATCTGAGTTTGTAGTTTCTGTATTCATAGATCATGATTGGTAATAATAAGTGATCTAGAGCTCCTTATACTAAGAATTGTAAGCATACCTGATTTTCATTAGTGTGCACGAATATGAACTATGATCATAGAACTGACATGTAAGGCATGAGTATGGAAATTACTGAAATTACTACTAGAATCTAAAACCTGACTTGGTTACTTGTTCTACCATGACCCCCTTAGCTTAAAGCCATTATTCTAAGTCTATGAATAACTTAATAAACTCTAAATCAAACTAAAACCACTTTTCTCTAGAGTCTGAGGTACAATAATACTCATAAACACTAAACTCATCCTGATGGACTACTTTGATAGTGTAAAAGCCGCTGCTAGTACTTTCTTCTGAGATAAAACTCTTAACTTTCTATAGCCCTAATATTCATCATATAATAGCTTAAACACTGACTAACTTAGAATTTTCATCTCTTCCTTCTATTAGCTCAACCTTCAAAGATTCAAACTTAGATTCTAACACATAACATGGATATCCGTAAATTGTTAATAACTATACTACTTTCATCATAGCCTGCAAATATCACATCTATAACATATATTCCAAATCAACAAACTTAAGTCCTTGGACACACTGCTTCAAGCCTACTAATTCACCTTTCATACAACTAGCCCTATGAAATATAATCTGCTCAAATTCAAATAATACTATTCCCATTTTACTACTGCTAAACCCCTAGGTCCTTGTTTTTAACTCTAGGTCATATGCTATCATAGGATTCTGATTAGGTATCTAAAAGAATACCTGACTTTGGCTAAATGCATGATTTTTCATTAATCATTAATGAAATCCTTCTAACTCATAAGGGTGCTGATGGGATACTTTTAAGCCCGCATGAAGTCTAATAACTGTCTGTAAGGAACTGCCTGAGAAATCTCTATCTGTAAGGATTGATAGATCTTGATTGTTTCTGTCACCTTGAAAATAAGACAGGGCTAGCAAGAATAGAGCAAGATGAAAAATTGTATAACTTTATTAGAGGACCTATCTATAGCATGATCTGAGAAATGAAAGAAGGGAAACTTTTTCCTAAAACATCTTATAGCCTCCTATCCATAAGTGTGGCACGCTACACACCCATTTATAATACTCTACTAGATGCGACTTTTAGACTTCCTAGGACTCTATTGAACCTTAGGCTCTGATACCAAGTTTGTAACAACTCAAGACTACCCCTTAGTCATCACACGGTGCTTACAACCCCGAAGGACCATAAGCTAACCCATGAATGATATCTGCTGTGAGTACCGAATAATAATACTATAATTAATATGATAAACGGGCTGAAATGCCTCTAACTGAATCTGTCTGAAAGTGAAGTTGATGGGACAATCCCCCAACTAACTCCATCTACTAAACTAATACTTCTTCTGAAAATATGAAATAGTATAATATCCTTGAATGATGAGGACTTACTACTAAATCTACTGCTGCTGGCTGAACCTGAATCTACTATGCGTGATCAGGAACCTGAGCATCCGAACCTATGATATGAAACATCATAGCATAGAAAAAGTATGCCTCAGTATGTGGGAATATACTGGTATGCTAAATGAGGTAAGGCTGAATGCAAAGATTCATATGCATGAAGATATAACTGACTGAATAAGAATAACTTAACATGAGAGTATGTGAAGAATCTGAGAATACTGTAAATACTGAGAATGCAATCTATGCATATACATACATATATATATATATATATAATGTAACTGAGCTTTTCTTACGCTAATTATTGGATTTTGATAACTGATTGACTATATCTAACAGTCTTGATTCTGTAAAACTGAGCTGAGTTCTGAACTGAAGACTGAAACTGAGACTAAAACTGTGAGAGCTAATCATATAACCAACATGCCCTGCTCTGAACTGATTAGGATCTAACCTATAACACCAGTTAGAAGGGTGCTAATACCGTTCCATGGGTACTAACACTAGAAAACCAATATGCCAATCCTAACTGAGCGGAGCCAAGCCTAATTTGATGGGTGACCCCTGAGAGGTAGTCAATCCTAGTCTGATGGGTGACTCCTCATCCTACGATGGCTATGCAGTTTTGGATTACAGAGATTGCTACAAACAACTTTTCCTATCTGATGGGGAAAGCCATCATCCCTGCTCTCGCTTAGTGCTGAATCCTACTCCCAACTGAAAGACATTTAATTGAGTATACTGGACTGGACTGGACTGAACGGAGACTGAGTTTACTAAGTTTTTCTAAGTTCTGTAATTAACTGAGTTCTACTGAGTTCTGTAATGGACTGAGAGTGTTGATCGTGACATGACTAATACTATTCTATAAGTGACACTGGCTCTAGGTAAATAGCTAAATTTTGGGTATTAAATACCCCCAAGACTCGATAGCATAAAAAGTAAAGCAAAGCATAATCTTGAATAATATAACAATGTTCACTTGGTCATAATTCATTCATAGAGACATTTCATCAAACACTTGTAATGCATTAACTTGTACATGAATGAGATCACATAATAACATGTCATGCCTTCACTAGTCAATTCATATTAGCATTTTATCAAACACTTGAAGGGCATAAGCTTGTACATGATTAAGATCTCATAATAACATTTCATGATTCCTCTATCTACTTCACATAGGCATTTTAGCAAATACTTGGGGAGCATGAGTATTTCACATGATAATGGTCATCACATAAACATCATGAATACAATACTTAATTGCAAATTCAAGGGTTTAGCATGTAATTCTTATAATTCCCCCGAAATACTATTCTATTTTTCATGAATCTTATCATAATCATGGATTAAAAACCAAATCAACATCATAGATGCATTAATCACTTTATAAGTTTAAGGGTCTATAAATATAATCAGATATTTGTTATACATTCTATTTAATTTCATGAAACTTCCATTTAAATCATGGATTAGAACCCAACAAATATTAAGAACATGAATTCAATTTAATTCAACATGAAAATCATAAATACGTCATCTTTGTACTTTGAAAAAAGGATTCTTGGATTTCATGGGTGAAAGGGACCCATGTATCAACATCTAACATACCTTAATTTGTGAGATTCTTGAAGTTCTTGAAGAATTTCTTGAGCTTGAGCTTGATTTCTTGAACTAGGGATTTGCCCTTTGAGAGAGAATGGCTTGCTTCTTGAGAAAATAGTGAATTAATGAGAAATTTGTGTTCTTTTATGGTTTGATTGTGTGTTTAGGCTGACTGGGGGTGAGGTAAAAAGACCTTAGTGCCCTCAAAATTAAAACTAAAAACTGAATGAAAATCTCGATTTTGTACGCTGGCGTGACGAGGTGCTATCGTGTCGTGTCACTGAAAACTAACGATTGGGAACTAAGATGATGGCGCGATGCGGCGCCATCGCGGTGCCTCACTGGTTGTGAATTTTTCCTTTGGTGTGACGCGCCATGATCGTGGAGTCACATTGGAAAGTGACAATTGGAAAAAAGGCTAGTGGTGTGACACGGTGGTATCGGTGGCGTGAAACGATGGTATCGTGGTATCGTGTGGTATCGGTGGTATTAAAATCAAGAATATCCTTGATTTTACTACTATTTTCTAAAAGGGGATGTATTTCCACTTTTTACTTTAAAAATGGATTCCTTTTAAATAAAAATTGTACCACCTTCTTTAATAAATTATGATCTTTTGAAACTACTAGCTTAGTATACGTGTGTTGCACGTGTGTGTCATGATAATATTATTACCTTAAATACTGTAAGTGTAAGAAATTTAGGGTTTGAAATCCACAAAATCTGACTAATCTAGATTCGAAGCATCGGACCTGACATGGATATATTCTAATGGTTAAAAGTGAACAATATAATTGGATAATCTTCCTTTCCTTGCTCTACACATAAAAATTTTAACTTAACGATAATGCTAAAACAAAGTTCAATATATAAAAAAGGTGTCATAACTTGTCGGATTTGAATTTAATTATTCAGCATCTTTTATAATTTACATGAGAAAAGAATAAAGTAAGGAAATAGAAAAATTTATACCAAAAAAAATAAAGAAGCATACACTCAATTCAAAACATGTGAGACATGACCCATCGTTATGTAAAATGTAATAAGGTGTCAAACGTTTTCCTAATAATGTGTGCACATTGGGGTTTCTCCACTTTCTTCCATTAATTTTCTTGATTACTGAATGTGGTCATGTTATACTTATGATCTGAAGTACATTAATAGTTTATGTGGTCTCTCCATATTCATGATTCTTGGAAACACGAATTTGTTCTAATATATTTACAAAACGTCTTTAATTTTTTCACTTTCTTGTAACACAAAATAGAAAGAAAGTTAAAGCCCTCTTATATACAAATCACAACAAAGATGCATGAAGTGTTATAATTGAATAATATTTCAGAGAGAAAAAAAAAATTGAATCAACCACAACTACTGTTATAATAGTGTTGCCTAAAAATTGCATAAAAACTATCAATATCTGTGAAAGAAATAAAACTTGCGGCAACATAAAAGGGAATCACCATTTTCATAATATAAACCTTAATTTTTCCAGCGAAATAAGTCATTAATCTTTTTATCTACCTCATTAAAAGTTATTTGTTAATTTGTGGAGCCAAGTATTATGTATCTCTAACAAAATGATCATAAACTTTTTTAGATCAAAGATCTTTAAAATCTCTAGACATCTTTTTGACTTCAAATCCTCATTCTGTAGTTATCATTTAATGGTGGACTTTATAATTACAAATCATGATATATATAAACTATAAAATTTGGAGTCTGAAAAGTCGATAGAACTCTTATTTAAACAAAGAAAAAGAAAAAGGAAAGATCTTAACTTTCAATTTTTATGACTACTTCATTCAATGACAACGTGTTTCTTTTGCCCAAATTTTTGATCAAAATATAATCTTCAGCTGTAAGAGAAAAGAAAATAAATTATCAAAAGGGAGAATGCATTGTCAATTATTGAGTATGAATTCAAAGTTATCGATTAAGTAAAGAAAACCAAATGGTGTTGATAATAAATTCAAGAAGACAACTCAAATTAAATTTAAAATAAGAAGAAGACATAGAGGTAAAAATAGTGTATGCTACTTAAATAGCATTGTAAAATTTTTTGCTTATACATAGTAAAATTCTAATTAGCTTAAAAGTTGGAGATATTATAAATGTTTTACCTAAATCAAATTACCAAAAAAAAAAAAAAAAAGTCCAAGGTTTTAGCTCTTTTGAAATAATGACGTGCACTTATTAGTTATTTTTGTTCTCCAACCTTTTCTTTTCCTTTAGTATTAGCACTCCAATTTTGATGGAAACTTAGAGAATAAAAATTGCCGAATGAGTCATAATTTCTTTCTTTATATTAATTCTTATGAAGTAAAATCGTTATTGAATGCTACTGCTATTTTTTAATTTTAATGAAAACCTCGACATTTTTTTCTTCTTACCATTTTCTTTGGACTCCTTTTTTATGTACACAAGAAAAAAGAAAATTTACCAACATTAATTTTTCACATATTTTTGTCTTACCAATTTTAGGACTTCTTAATTTTAAATATATAATTTAAAGAAATAAGTGAAAAGACAATTTTGTCTATTGTGGAGATTTTTAATGAGGAATAAAAAGTTTAAATCATTTTTTAAGGGTATTCACACTTCTAATATATTGTAGATATATGATACTTTGAAAAATTAGATCGAGGTTGAATCTGGTCCATTATTAATCCACTATTTTACCATTACTATTTCTTTGGTAGATAGAGAATTCGACCCTTTCTATGTTATTATACTAATTTAGTCCCGAACTTGATCTCTGGCTATAGATTTACAAATTTACACACTTTTAGTGTCGGTTCGAGTTTAGATATTTATTATATATATATATACACACACATATAAATATATATCTAATACTGCATGCAGTATATTGATTATGATGATTATTGAAAGTCCTGGTTCGGGACCAGGCAGTGTAGACGAATATCCCGAGTCCCCTATGGGTTCCTTTATTCGTGAGCCACGGGGCCAGAGAAGGATGGTCGTTGTAGGTCTTTTCTTTGTGAGCTACTGAGCTAGAGGAGGTGTACACACTTGGTACATTATCACTCTTGGATTAGACTTGGTATTATCGGTTTATGTTGAATTTATTCATTCATCTGCATTACCTATCACCAGTATGATTATTTAGTGCTTATATCTATCGATCTTATGGGGGTTGTCTAGGTATAAGCTATGATTGTCGTTTGTTAAGTGCTTCCGTGAACATTCCGGACTTATGGAGGAGAGGGCGTTAGGTTATTATTTTCTTGGACTAACCAATTACTGTATTGTTGGTTATTATGATTAGTTTGTGGTAGGATGATTATGGACTGGTACCCGAAATTGTCAGTATATTTCTTATTTCTTTCTCATAGTAAGATATATTATTGTTAGATTATCTTGTTATTATTCCCATTAGCTCCTTTACTTGGATATTATCCCTAAGATGTTAGGTTTATTCCCTCATACTATTATCCTTGAGTTTAGTCCTATATATGGGTGTATTTGTGTGTGTGTGCACACACACACATATATCCCTCTCTTTCCTTATCTATTCCATATAATATATGTCCTTTGGCCTTGTATTACTTTTATATATCCTTTTTTAACTCTTTATTTGTATATTGGCTAGTGATAGACGGTATTGCACTTTAGTTACTAAATAATGATATAGGATAATTTATCCTTGTTGCTTCATTAGCATTATTCTGTTTAGTTCCTTGGACAGGTGCGTGTAGTTTATATTCCTATTTTACATGTTATTTATTCTTATATTATCTTTGGAGGTCAGTCGGTTGTGCCTACTGAGTACCATGTGTTTGGCACTTATTCTACACTTTTGCGGCCTGCAGATCATTGTACAATTTCTCGTTGTTGAAGTATATGCATCATGCGGAGAAGCCATTGATTGGATATATATATATATCCAAATATATATATATATATTGTATCACTATATATCGTTATCTTTCTTGCTTATTCATGTCATATATGTACTCTTGACTTTGTCTACTACCCTAATGGTTAAGGTAATGACCTAAGTTAACCACCCAAACATCACAAGGCATCCCAACCTAGTAGTAAATCTAGGGCTAACATAGCCAAGGTCTCTAATCATAATATCTAACCATGAGATAACTATCCATAATGTAACTTACCATAAAGAGTAAAGGGATCAAAATCATACCTCCAACCTCAGTATCAATCCATAATCAGCCTACCACAAACTAACCATGATAACAATAATGAAGTAACTGTCTAGTTTGAACAAACAATACCTAATTGGGCCCCCATAAACCTAGAAGGTTCAATCAACACTCAATAATCATAACCTATACCTATGCGACCCCCCATAAGGATGAAAGATATAAACACCAAACAATATACTGGTGATAGGCAATGCATATAAATGAATGAATGCAAAGTAAATCCATAGTACCATATTTTATCCAGGAACCATAACGTACTGTAACGACCCGAACCAAGGGCTAGTCGTGACGAGTATCTCAAGCTCACTATGGGTCGGAGACCACCCCTTTAGCCTTTCCTACAAATCATAATAATTATAAATAGTAAAAGGCAAACCCAAAATAGTAATAAGAAAGATAGATAGCCAAAAGAAGATTTTGAAATCAAAACTAACAACCAACCTAACACTTGTCCACAAAATCCTCTAAAACCAGAATAACAAACTAGGTCAGGACATGCCCCCCCACCATGACAAAAGAAAGTCTACAATTTCCCAAATATGAAAAAAAATCTAATGAAATGACCCGATCTGGGTCCTTATCATAATGGGCATCCTAAATTCGACCAGGACCGGGGACTACTCCCATAACCCAACCCAACCTCTAGTCGCCAGCCCTGAGTTGGCTGAATTTTGATCATATAACAAAATAGCGTGTTTATTCAATTCTAAACTCAGGGATAGGTCTATAACCGAGACCAACCCAATCGAGTGCAATTGCCTGAACCCAACTGAACCATACCAAACCATAAACTGAAACCAAACCAATCGGTAACCAAGTTCCTATCCATAACATAATATAAGAGGATAGAACAAAAAACAATACCATCCAATGGTGTCATCCCCAATACTAATGCCTATACTAAGGCTAACCCCAATATCGATCCTGCCTATTCCAACCCATAGTAGTCACATAAGCCTCTAACCAAAAGAAAAATAATATCCGATTGGGACATGCCCCCAACTATTTCCAAAACCAATATCCATAAGTAAACCAAAGTAGAGCCTTTTGAAATATAAAATCTCACCACTTCAATCCAAAGTTGATCTCGAAGTTCAAACACTAAGCAGGAGGAATAGAATGGCCGGTTCCTTTATCGCATAAGGATACAGCTGCCCAAGGATTGGTTAGCAGATGAACGCTAGCAAGAAAACTCAGGATAACGATAAAATAATGACATTCTGTAAAACCAAATAAACCATCCATATGCATATAAGTCATTTATATATATAAAACTATGCCAGGAAAGGGAATCGGATTTAGAATACATTTAAGACCATTAACCTGGTATGAGAAGCTTAACCATCCATAAACCACCCATGGGTTTATATGGGTCTAGTGTAACCCCCTGAACAGGCCCTGATGTATGTAACCGCACAAACCAGATATACTATAAGAGTAGGGGATTCCCAAGTACCCTTCTCTTTCCATGATACATATATATAGTGTACTTAGAGGATTCCCATGTACCTCATAGTATCATATAGGGTCGCCATGCCCTTCCCTCATGTCTGCATACATAAGTTTCAAGTACCCGTCCATAGAAATCGCACCTTCACAGTTAGATACCACACCCGCCATTATTGCCCAATTAAAACCAATTCCATCCAACCAAACCATTAGACCATTTTTATTAACCAAGGCTATAAGTAGTGGTATCGTCATACCGACTATAACTTGCAAGTAATGTCCTTAGCCAACCTTTTCATGTAGAGGGATTCTCGTGTACCCATAATCTGCATTATCAAATTAACTTGAGGGAAACGTGTACCCCTCAAGTGTTTCATTATTGAGTTTGCCTGGGGGAATCCCATGTACCCCACAAGTTGTTCATTAACTATGTTTACTTGGGGGATTCTCTTGTACCTCATAAGAAAGTTTAATTAACCATGACCATGACCACTAAACCTTACCATTTAACCATTCCAAAACTATTTAAACCATTTAAGCCATTTAGGGTTCCATTACCAAACCATACCGTGCAATAGTTCCATTAAAAATCCAATAATATAGTAAAAGTATTCTTATAGGCATTTTATCAAACATGTTGGGGACATAATATTTCCAAATCAATTCCAATTACCATTTAACCATTCCCATGCAACCAATTGTCTAAATAACCATTAAAGTATGTAAAAACATAATTAAAACATGGGAAAACCGTAACCAAATATTTAATACCAAAACCCCAACACATATTTGAAAACACCAAAACCATACAATAATCATACCATGAAAACATTGTATTAATCATGCCTTTAGTTGGAACTAACAATGAGGGAAGAGTATATTGCCTTATATTAGAAGATGGTGGAGACAAATCACCAACACAAGTCCCAAACTACTCCTCTAGATAAAACTCTAGCCTTTTTTTACCCCAAAAGCCTTAGAGAGAATTATAGAGTGTTCAAGAGATTTTTTAAGTGTCTAATAATAGAATAATAGGGTATATAACCTCCTAAGTAGGTTAGAAGTTGTGGGGCCTTAAAAGGTTAAGTAGGGAAATATCTAGATTGTCCCCACTTATATTGCATACGAATCCCGTCTTTGGGTACGACCATACCATACCAGTCGTACCCTCCAGTACGAGTCATACCCACCACTCGTACCTTAGGTTCCCTCCTTGGACCCAACACTGTCTATCATACGACTCATCTAAACTAAGGCGTATCAAGCATACGACTTGTACCCTTGACCTATACCCCTAGCAGAATAAAATCAAGAAAAGTTTGAACACTGTTTACCATACGAGTCCATGGCATGACTCGTACCCTTCCATACAACTCCTACCACCTAATTCACACCCATTCTAGAAACTAATCCAACCCACCAACCAACATTGGTCAGCATACGACCAAGACATACCACTCATACCTCAGGGTACGAGTAGTACCCATAAGTCGTACCTGGTCTAAAAAATAAAAATCCAAAAAATTATCTAAGGGTCAAAAACCCAGGGTGTTTCATGAAATAGCAAGGCTTTCTGAAAGATGGAGGCTCACCACTTCACAATAACTCAATCGATGTACCACACCACCTAATAATGTACAGGATAAATAGAAAAACCCTCAGACCCTACATCATGAAATGATGTAGGGATGGTCAGTGGGACGAGCACTGGCATGTAACTCAGGAAAAGTATTTAAATAATGCCATTTACCAAAACTATCAAAACCATATACAACATTCATATATATATATACATAGGATGGTTGGATAGAGACAAGGGTCATGAATATGAGAGTTTAAACTATTAACCTAAATTGTGCTACTCACTCCATCCTAATGGCACCCACTGGCTATATGGGTTTAGCTCCCCTACTGAAAGGGCCCTAGTGCGTGTTAGACTCATGAACCAAGAAAATCTGAAGGAAAGGCTAAAGACACCAACGCAATAGATATTCCAATATATAATATGTTCACTAAGCACACGATCATATAGATCCCCACACCGACAAACGTGGTTTATAGTGGTGGTCCACCTGGGACTACACCTTCACAGTGAGCTACACGATTCCTTTAAACCCATCCATTAACCCAGGAGTCTTATGTTAAGGCATTTTTCAACATGGTATCATTATACCAATTATGCTTGCAAAATAATATAAGTATACGAAACCAAAACAAGAAGCCATTAAACTCTCATGTCTCATTTAGATTCCAAAACCATGGCCACCAAGGGCACTCCAAGACTATTTTTATCATCCATTATCCTTTAATGCAATACAATAGTGTAAAGGACAAGTTATATTATACAATTGTATATGTTTGAAACCAAATTCATGAGGTGGGTTAAGGTTAATGCCATTATCTAACCAAAATCCATTAATTTGGGAAAACCCATGTCCCCCATTCCAATCCCTATAACCATACACCCATCGAGTCCCAAAAAGCATTAAATAAAGCATGAATAACATATTTAATTCATGGAAAAAGCAATTCAAGCAACCACCATTAAAATTCCTCAATCTAATTTTAAACCCAAGAATTTAAATCATATGAATATTGAATTAATTTATGCCATGATGAAAAATAGTGGTATAGGGAAGACAGACATTATTGAAATACACAAGAAATTGAAAGGAATTCGAAGGTTGGAGCTTGAATACTGAATTACTTATAAAACCCTAGTATTCTCTTGCCTTGAGTGTTAAAAAGGAGAAAGTAGTGTTTTGATTTTGATAACTGATGTTAAAGGGGTTGTTAGAGTGTTTTTAAGTTATGGGTAAAGTGTAAAGGGAGTAAAGACAAAAAAGACCTCAATTAAAATGTGTAGAAAAATATTGAGTATAGTTCTCATGACCTGGGTAATGACTCGTGAGGTTTGACTATGAGTCGTACCCTTAATTCGTTACCTAAGGGTCAATAATCTGACCCCTCACTGTTATGAGAACAAGTCTCATATATGACTCATTATCTGATGTCACGACTCCTGGCGTCAACTCATGGTTAGAGCTGGATTCTTAGACAACCTACCTATTGTGACAATAAGTCACTCCTAACGACTCATTATGCCTCATAATTAGTCATACCTTGGACTCATTGTCATGGGACCAAAACCTGGGAAAACTCACTGTCATAGTAATAAGTCCTCATCATGGCTCATTACCTGACATCACGACTTTAGAAACTTGCCTAATCAATTACCTAACTTATGGAGGGTCTAAAGCTCAAGAACTTGGGGTGTCATATGTACCAAGTATATACACCTCCTCCAGCTTAACCACTTGCAAAGGCAAGGTCTATAGCGACCTCTCTTCTTTAGCACGACGACTCTCGAATGAAAGAGCACCTAGGGAATTTGGGGATATTCATATACACTACCTGGTCTTGGTTCAGGATTTCCAATAATCATCATCATTAATCTACTCTGTCCAGTATCAGAGAGATGTATAGATAATAAATACATGAATTTGAACCATGGATAAAAGAGTCTAAGTCTAGAAATTTATTGCTTGAAATCAATTTTGAAATTAAATTAGCATAAAATGTGTAGAGAGGAGTAGAACTCTCTCCACCAAAGTAAATGCTAATGGTAAAAGAGTGGATAAGCAATGGACCAAAATTAATCCTGGTCAAATTTCCAAAAAATCATCTTTATTTTGATAGATCATAAATTAGTAAATAAGGTGGTACGATCTCCATTATAAAGAAATCCATTTAAAAAGTAAAAAGTGGGAATAAATCTCTTTTTTCATAAAATAGTAGTAAAATCATGCTTTTGGTTAGAGTACTAAATGGGCATGAAAGCACCGAGAATATGCATGCCATTACTAGTATCTAAACAACACAAACATAAGCTTTTCAATGTCTATAGACTAATTCTACATCCTTTATAAGGATAGAATACTCACATAGTGTCCAACTGGTATCATAACCATGGCCTCGTGCCCAATAGTATATAACTAGAATAACAAACAATACTATAATTTGGGAAACTTTGATCCAATCCACTTATTCAAGTAGTCCTTATACTAAAGGGTACTTAGCATCAACTATGATCAACACACTTGCAATCTGGGGTGATAGGATTCTATAGTCATAACAAGTATTTCATCTTAAGGGTCGGATTACATTTCTACCCCAAATTACCTAAATAGGCTAAGTCATGATGTGCTAGTCATAAACATATCCTATCATCCATGCCTATTATGTAATTTATACTATTCACTATCTTGTTAAGAAAAGTAGAGTGAAGCCTACCTCGATATCGAAACCGCAAGTCTTAAAGCATCCATAAATCGCTTATCTTTGCCCCACAATCTCAAAATGCAACCACACTATCAAAATAATAATTGATATATCAGTACAAGTAAAATGAGACCCGAATTATTTCATAAAAGGTTGGGTCAAAATTTAGGTCAAGAATAAACTCGTGGGGCCCACAAATAAAATCTAAAATTGAATTAGTCACGAGGTCCCTTGAAGGTCAAAAAATGTTTGCTCAAAATTTGAGCACAAATGGTGCATAAATCAAGCCCCAGATTATCCCCTAAGATCTAAGGATTTAAAGACCTAATTTCTAAGAATTTATAATGAAAAGGATAAAAATTGACAAGAAAAATAATGGGAAAGGACCAAGGAGTGTTGGGCTAACTTACTAACTTTAATGGATAATTTCCTACACTTTCTCATGTTCCATGATCTCAAAATGGTGGAAAAGAGTTAAGAAAATGAGGAAAAAATTAGGAGAAGGTGGATTTAATAACCCCCGGTATCATTAAAGCGATTACTTGGCTGATTAAGCAACTACTACTAAAGCGTCTCTTTGAATGCTAAATCAGTCAGGCAAGAAGAAGCGGGGATTGCTAAAGTGGTCTCCTAGCCGCTAAAGCGATGCCCGTTTAATCGGACCTTGATCATTAAAGCAAACCGTAGCCAAATGTCCAAGACTGCTAAAGCGACTCAAGGTCGCTAAAGCGAATACTATTTAAGTGCCTTTTTGACTGCTAAAGCAGTCAAACCAGATATCAGGCACTAGATTTTTTGCTATGTCCAAATGAACTCAGTTCGGGTGCTCGAGATTCGTTCGGCATACTATGCATGCAAACGAACTTGCTACCATATCAAATTTGATATTTCAGACTCAATGAAACCATCAAACTTTCATTCAAGACTGTTTCAACTAAATGTAGGCCCCACACCTATAGTTTTATTTTCATATAATCTACCCAATAGGCTAAAATGGGTCTGGAAGCCTTGGGACTTGAACCAAGAGTCCCCCTATCCTAAAATCCATGTTTCAAAGTTTATGGCACTATCAGAATTGTCATCTTAGATTATTTACTAGGATTTTTAGATCGAGACAAATTCCTTAACAATAATAGCTCCAAAATAGAGAAATAAGCCTAAAACCTGAATAAACTATCTGATAACTGACTGATAGTTCTAGTAAATCATGAATGACCTTCACCGTTGTAGGAAGGCTCAACATAAAAAATATGCAAAAATTGAGGAAATGACTTCTAGGGTCATTACAATATCCACTACTAATAGGACTTTTGTCTGTTAAAGTCAATGGATAAGAACAACATGAAAGCTCAAAGGGATGAGATACAGAGCCTGTATGGTCCGAGCAAGACTCCCCAGGTAACCTCTCAGAAGAAACAATGCTTAAAAGGGATTTTGCTATAGGTATCTCTTTTTCAACCCAACTACTTACGTTACTTTCTAAATAACCAAAACTCAACCTCAACAAGCGAATGAACTCCAACTGAATCGAGAATGGTTGATGCATGCCACTTAAAACCACAGCAAATTGATGTCACACTGATAAAAGCACAACCAAGCAAAAACTCAACCAGGCTAGAGGCAATCCAAGGCATGAACTATGCGACCAACTCTAAATCCAAATATATCCTTTATTTGTATCTCCAAACCTTTTATCAACTCCAAACCATGCAGAAATTCATTCGAGTTATGTTCGTACAACCCCATCATACTAGCATTAAAGAACTGGAGTTGATCCATCAGAAATCCATGATGGTAGGCATAAAGACGAGCCCATAAGGTGCTACCTGGACATACGAATGGATATGATCAAAGTCTGTAATCTATGCCAAAGATACACTCAAACCAATAGTTAGGAGTCCATAGCACAAACACACAAAACTGAATGATCTTCTCTAGCGTGTCCCACTAACTAAGGATGAAACCATACTAAGTCTAACTCGAGTACACTTTTTTGCTGAGTAGATATTTAAAATTTTTGGTGAAGACTGAAAACCAATGTCAAAAGTAGAAATGTAAGAATACATAAAATCCTAGTTATTTATGTCGTAAAAAGCATGCCAAAAGAGACCTCAAACTTAGAAGATTTTAGCTAAGTGTCAAGAAAGAATTATTTTTAGCCTTCAAAATTGAAGGATCTTATTTTTAAACTTTCCAACCTTAGTATGTCGATTTTCAAATTGATTCATGATCAGGGTCACTTATAAGTCATCTCAGGTGAGTTTCAAATTTGTCAAACTAGCATAAGGGTGATTTTGAATGTCTAAAATAGCAAGGGGTCATGATAGGCCATCACCGTGAGGGCCAGTTAACCCAGGCTCAGGGTCGTGCTGTAAGGGCTGCTTGACCCGAATAGGGGTCACGTCACAATGGTCGCTCGACCCAAGTAGGGGTTGTGATACAATAGGGACCCCATCCAGTATTATTTTATCCGGGTTTGTGAAAATTTAATATCCTAAAGGGTTAAATACACTCATTGTTCTCAAAATCATCCCAAGAACAAGCCCTAGTTTCATCAAGCTCAAGAATCAAGTCTTAAGAACTCACCACAATCATCACGAAATTAATAGTCAAGGTATGTTAGATGTTCATGCATGGATCCTTATGATCCATGGAGCCAAAGAATCCCTTTTTTAAAATACAAGATTGAGTTTTCATGAATTCCATGCTTTAAATTAATTGTATTCGTATTCATGATGTTATATGGGTTTCCATCTATGATTTAATTGTAAGTTCCATAAAATTAAAATAGCATGTATATTGAATTGTATGATTCCCAAGTCATAACCCTTGAATTTGCAAGTTGAGTGTTGGAGTTACAATGTTTATATGTTGTCTATGATTATATGCATTAAGTTGTGCTCCCCAAGTGTTTGGTAGATTATCCATCTGCATTAAATGGTGAAATCATGATATGCTGGCATATGTACAAGTTTATGCCCTATAAGTTTTTGATAAAATATCTCTATGAATGAATTATGATCAAGTGAACATTATTATGCTTTCAAGATTGTGCCATGATTTACTTTCGATGCTATCGTGTCCAGGGGGTATTCAATACCCAAAAATCTAGCTGATGACTTAGAGCCATAATAGTTACAAAATAGTCTCAATAATGTCACAAGTTGTAGTACTTAGTCAGTTACAGAACTCAGTAAAACTCAGTCTAATTTAGTTTAGTCGACAAATCAATGTCTTTTAGCTGGGAGTAGGATTCAGCACCGAGTGAATCCAAGGATGAGGGATCACCTACCAGTTAAGGGTGTGATCCTTAGTAGCAATCCTTGCATTCTAGAACTATGTAGCCAGCATAGGTTGAGTTATCAACCTGCCAGTTGAGGATTGATAAGGTGTTTACCTGCCAGTTAAGGGTAATATCGTTCTCATTAGGGCACCTATCAGATGAGTTAGGGCACCTATCATATGAGGCTGACTCTTCATCTTGTTTGTACCTGTGGCATGGTACTAACACCCTTCCAACTAGGGTTATAGGTTGGACCCCAGTTAGCTTATTTGGGGTATGTAGGTTAGATTATTACCTCCCATAGTTACAGTGTCAGTTTTAGACCTATTATAGAACTCAGTTCAGTTCTACAGAATCATGATTATCAGAAATAGTCACTCAGTTTGCAGTAACATAGTTATCAATAATCTCAAATATCATTCTCTCAGTTATTAGAACTCAGTACTCAATTTTAATATGATCTTAGATATAGTATATATATACATGTATATGCACAGTATTGCGTAATAGTATTTACAGGAGTTTCAATTATCCATATACTCATATTCAGTTATATTCATATCATTCAGTAAGTAATTGTTCATGTATATAAACCCATGTATATCAGCCTAACCCATTAAGCATACCCATATATTCCATGTACTGACACATACTCTTTCTTTGCGCTATTATGTCTCATATTATAGGTTTAGATGCTCTGGGTCCTGACTATACTTTGCAGCTCTAATTATTAGCAGTAGATACTGTGGTGGGTCCTCATGTTTAGAGGATAGAGTTATTTATTACAATATTCCAGTTAGTTCAATAGTCAGAGTTAGTTGGGGATTAGTCCCATCAACTCCATATTCAAATAGTCAAAGGCTTTCAAACTAGCACAGACTAATATTTAGTTTCTCAAATGTTATGATCAGTACATTTAGTTATTATCAGTATTTTGATAACCTTATGGCATTTCAGTTATTTTTTTGCATTTGATTTTCAATATTATTATTCAGCGCTCATAGCAGGTACCAGTCATGGGTTAGCTTGAGATCCTTTGAGGTCATAAGAACCGTGTGACGTCCAGGGTTCAAAATCAAGGTGTTACAAACTTGGTATCAGAGCCTAAGGTTCTAATGAGTCCAAGAAATTCTGAAAGCTGCATCAAGTTGAGTCTTATGCATGGGTGTGTAGTGCGCCACCCTTTTGGACAAGAGGCTATAAGGCATTTTAGGAAAATTTTCCCTTCTTTCAGTATTCATGTCGTGTGAGTGAGCATGAGCTTAAGTTAAACTCTCAGTCTAACTATTTTCTTCCTTTCATCTACAGAACATGCCTCCTAAAATGAATAACGAATGGAGAACAGGAAACCAGCCAGCACCTCAACTCATTCAAGTAGATCCCCTAGACGAGCATGTCTTAAATGCAGAATTCAGAGTTGTGCTTACCACCCTAGCCCATTCTATAGCAACCTAGAATAAATGGAAAGCTGTTATTTAAGCCAACTCAGTGGCCAATACTATTGCAGCCAGGATTCAGGACTTCACCCGAATGAATCCTCTTTTATTTTTAGGATCTAAGTCTTAAGAGGATCCATAAGAGTTCCTCAATAGGTGTAGAAAGTCACAGATATTATGGGAGTGACTTCTAGTGAGAGTGTTGAGTTATCTACCTATCAGCTATAAAATGTAGCTCATACATGGTTTAAGAAGTAGAAGGTAGACAGAGGTGTAGATGCAGAGCCCATAGAATGGGAAGTGTTTGCTACTGTTTTTCTAGATAGATTCTTTTTCTTAGAGTTGAGGGAATCCAAGGTGTTAGAGTTCATCAATCTCAGGTAAGGCAGCATGAGTGTGAAAGAGTATTCCCTTAACTTTACACAGTTTGCCAGGTATGATCTCTATATAGTAGCAGATAATAGGTCTAGATAGAGCAAGTTTATGTCTGGGATATCAGAGAGTGTGGTTAAAGAGTGCAGAACTGCAATGTTAATTAAGGATATAGACATATCCAGGCTAATAGTCCATGCTCAGTAGATAGAAAAGGCTAAGAATAAGGAAAGAGAGGGAAAACAAGAGAGCTAGAATAGGTAGCATTAATTTTAGTTAGACTAAGTCAGAAGGCAGTAACCGTTCATAGTTTCCCCCAAAATCATCAGTTCCATCTCTGTCCTCAGCCAATGTTCGAGTACCTAAGTTCAAAAATGGTAACAAAGCTAGGGCGCCAGGATCTGAATCTCAGGGTAGTATCAGCAGTGCTCGAATAAATCCCCTTTGTCAGTAATGCGGCAGAAACCATCAGGGTATCTGCAAGGCTGGCAGTGATGTTTATTTTGGTTGTGGTAATCTAGGCCATAGAATTTGAGATTGTCCTTAGTTAGGTTTGCAGGGTCAATACAGTCACCCCCCAGCACAGTCTGATTGTCCAAATCAGTAGGGTGCCGCTTCCAGTGCCACCAGTGTGCAATGTCCAAAATAACTCTATGCACTTCAGTCCTGACAGGACCAGGAAAGTTCTCCTAATGTGGTCACTGGTATGTTACAAGTTTATCATTTACATGTTTATGCTTTGCTAGATCCAGGAGCTTCTTTATCCTTTGTAACTCTGTATATAGTTGTTGACTTCGGAGTTAGTCATGAAATATTACTAGAGCCCTTCTTAATCTCTAACCCAGTTAGTAAATATATCATAGCACGGTAGGTATACAGGAACTATTCGGTTGTGGTATTTCAGAAAATTACTTCAGTAGACCTAATAGAGTTAGAGATGACTAATTTTGATGTCATTCTCGGCATGGATTGGCTTTATTCATGCTATGCTTTAGTTGATTGTAGAAAAAAAATTGTCTATTTTCAGTTCCCAAATGAACCTGTTCTATAATAGAGGGGTAGCACTTCAGCACTTAAGGGTTAGCTTGTTTCATACATTAGAGCGAGAAAATAATATCCAAGGCATGTGCCTATCATTTTGTGCGAGTCAAGGACTCTAGTTCATAGATTCCTAATCTTAAGTCATTTCTAAAAGTAAATAAATTCTCAAATATGTTTCTTAAAGATCTTCTTGAAGTTCCTCTCGAAAGGCAAATTGACCTTCTTCCCGATACTCATCCCATCTCTATTCTACCATACATAATGGCTCCAACTGAACTTAAAGTGTTAAAAAATAGTTAAACGACCTTTTAGATAAGGGGTTCATCAGACCTAGCATTTCCCCATGGGGCGAACCAATTCTATTCATGTGAAAGAAAGATGGTTCACTCAGAAAATGTACAGACTACCGTCAGTTGAACAAAGTTACGGTCAAGAACAAATACCCACTTTCTTGAATCAATGACTTGTTTGACCAACTTCAAGGTGTCAGTTACTTTTCTAAGATAGACCTCAGATCAGGCTATCATCAACTCAGAGTCATAGAATGTGACATTCTAAAAATAGGTTTCTGAACCCGGTATGGTCACTTCGAGTTTCTAGTCATGTTCTTTGGTCTCACAAATTCCCCAATAGCTTTCATGGACTTAATGAACTTCGTTTTTAAGCAGTACTTGGACATGTTCATTATAGTTTTCATCGATGACATTCTTGTCTATTCCCATAGCAAGAATGATCACGTAGATTACCTCAGAATCATACTTCAGACATTTAAAACCCATCGGTTGTTTGCCAAATTTAGTAAGTGCAAATTTTGTCTAAGGTCAGTAGCATTCCTAGGTCATATCATTTCCAATGATGGAATTAGAGTTGTTCCTCAAAAGATTGAGGTGATGAGAAACTGGCCTAAACCCATTTCTCCATCAGATATCAAAAGTTTCTTAGGCTTAGCTAGCTATTACCATTGGTTTGTTGAAGGGTTTTCATCTATTTCATCCCCCATGTCCAAATTAACTTAGAACAAAGTCAAGTTTTAGTGGTCAGATTCTTATGAGAAGATTTTTTAGGAGTTCAAGACTCGACTCACTACAGCCCTAGTTTTGACGTTACCGGATGGTTCAAACGGGTTTGTTGTGTACTGTAATGCATCCGGAGTTGGTTTGGGTTGTTTCTTAATATAGAGAGGTAAGGTCATAGCCTATGCCTCTAGACAGCTTAAAACCCATGAAAAGAATTAATCTACCCATGATCTTGAGTTAGCAGCTGTTGTTTTTTCCTTAAAGATTTGGAGGCACTATTTGTATGGGGTATATGTTGATGTGTTCACAGACCACAAAAGCCTACAGTATGTATTTTCTTAGAAAGACCAGAACCTGTGTCATAGGAGGTGGTTAGAGTTGTTGAAAGATTATGACATGAGTGTTCTGTATCATCTGGGAAAAGCCAATGTAGTGGCCAATGCTCTCAGTAGATTGTCCATGGGTAGTGTTGCTCACGTTGAGGATGGTAAGAAGAAGTTAGTTCCATCAGTTCATCAACTTGCCAGGTTGGGGGTTCGTTTGGTTGATTCAGTTGAGGGTAGTACATGGGTGCAGAATAGTTCATAATCTTTCTTAGTTTCCGAGGTAAAAAAAAATGGACAGAGATCCCAGTTTAATTAAGATGAAAGAGTTAGTCAGAGATTATAAAGTAGAGACTTTCTCCCATGGGGGAGATGGTGTGTTGCGCTGCTAGGGTAGATTATGTGTGCCATACGTGGATGGCATGAGGCAGTGGATCCTTGTAGAAATGCATGGTTCATATTACTCGATTCACCCAGGTGCTACTAAGATGCACCACAATTTGTGGGAAGTCTATTGGTGGAGTGGGATAAAGAGATACATTGCAAAGTTTGTGGCTAAGTACTCTACATGTCAGCAAGTTGAGATTGAGCATCAGAAGCCCAGTAGGTCTATGCAATAGTTCAGTATTCCCACTTGGAAGTGGGAGGAAGTGAACATGGACTTCATGATGGGTTTGCCTCGTACTCATCATCAGCATAATTCAATTTGGGTCATCGTGGATAGGATAACCAAATCAGCCCACTTCTTGCTGGTTCATACCTCTTATTCAGCTGAGGACTATGCCAACCTCTATGTTAGAGAGTTGGTTAGATTGCACGGTGTCCCATTGTCCATTATTTCAGATAGAGGAATGCAGTTCACCTCTTACTTTTGGAAAGCCTTCCAAAAGCGTCTTGGTACCCAGGTTTACCTCAGTACATCTTTCCACCCTAAGACAAATGGTCAAGCAGAAAGGACCATTCAAACTCTAGAAGATATGTTAAGAGCGTGTGTCATTGAATTTAAGGGTAGTTGGGATGAACACTTACCTTTGATTGAGTTTGTATATAATAACAACTATTATTCCAGTATCCAGTGGCTCCATTTGAGGTACTTTATGGGAGGAGATATAGGTCTCCTATTGGTTGGTTTAAAGTTGGTAAGGCCACAGTAGTAGGGCCTGACCTAGTATTTGATGCCTTAGAGAAGGTTCAATTGATTAGAGAGAGTCTTAAGACAGGTCAAAGCCGACAAAAATCAAATACAGATATGACAAGAAAGACCTCGAGTTTGAGATTAGAGACTTTTTGTATTTGAAAATCTCTCCCATGAAGGGAGTGAAGAGATTTGACAAGAAACAGAAGCTTTGTCCCCGATATGTTGGTCCTTATAGGATTCTCAATCACTTCAGTAAGGTATCTTATAAGCTTGAGTTACATACATACTTAGCATCAGTGCACCCAGTGTTTCATTTCTCATTGCTAAATAAGTGCATTGGTGATCCAACAGTTGTAGTTCCTATAGGGAGTGTAGATGTTCAGAATAGTCTCTCTTATTAGGAAATCACAGTAGACATCCTCGATCATCAGATTCGTAGACTAAGGAAC
Organism: Capsicum annuum; assembly: GCF_002878395.1. Lineage (NCBI taxonomy): Eukaryota > Viridiplantae > Streptophyta > Magnoliopsida > Solanales > Solanaceae > Capsicum > Capsicum annuum. Next base: position 220,109,504 of record NC_061111.1, on the reverse strand, counting down.
AAAGAAGTCCCTTTGGTCAATGTTCTTTGGCGAAATCAATTCGTTGAGAGGGCTACTTGGGAAAGAGAAGTAGACATGCGAACCAAGTATCCTCACCTCTTCTCCGCAAACTTAGAATCAGCCCAAGGTAATAGCCTTTCTTAAATTTACTCTATTCCATGCTCAGTTACAGCTACATAATACTCTCATATCAGTCATGCATTCATGAAACAGTTCATTATGTATCATGTCTATAGAGTTCAGTTATGCTTTAGTTATGCATCTTAGTGTAAGTACAGCTCCTTAGTTACTCTCAGTTTAGTTTGTCTCATTCGAGGACGAATGTTCCCAAGGGGGAGATATTGTAAGACCTCGCATAATCCTAGTTCTTTTTGTCCTAAACAGTATTCCAAAAGAGGCCTCAGACATAGAAAATTTCAGCGAAGTGTCAAGACTTAGAATTATTTTTAGCCTTCAAAATTGGAGGATCTTATTTTCGACCATTCCGACCTTAGTATATCGATTTTCAAATTGATTCATGATCAAACTCACTTGTAGGTTATCTCAGGTGAGTTTCAAATTTTTTAAACTAGCGTAAGGGTGAGTTTGGATGTCCAAAATAGAAAGGGGTCCCGATAAGACCGCATCGCAAGAGACAGTTAACCCAGGCTCAGGGTCGCGCTGCGAGGGCTGCTTAACATGAGCAGGGGTCTCACCGTGATGGTTACTTAACCCAAGCAGGGGTTGCGATGCGATGGGGACCCCGTCTTGCATTATTTTATCCGGGGTTGTGGGGGGAAATGGGTCATTTTCCCCTTACATTATTCAGCCTTAACACAAAATTTAATATCTTAAGGGGCTAAATACACTTATTGTTCTCAAAATCATCCCAAGAACAAGCCGTAGTTTCATTAAGCTCAAGAATCAAGTCTCAAGAAATCACCACTATCTTCACGAAATTAATAGTCAAGGTATGTTAGATTTTCAGCCATGGATCCTTATCATCCATGGAGCCCAAGAATCCCTTTTTAAAAATACAAGATTGAGTTTTCATGAATTCCATGTTTCAAATTAATTGTATTCATGTTCATGATATTATATGAGTTTCCATCTATGATTTAATTATAAGTTCCATGAAATTAAAATAGCATGTATATTGAATTGTTTGATTCCCATGTCATAATCTTTGAATTTGCAAGTTGGGTGTTGGAGTTACAATGTTTATATGTTGTCCATGATTATTTGCATTAAGTTGTGCTCCCCGAGTGTTTGGTTGAATGTCCATGTGCATTAAATGGAGAAATCATGACATACTAGCATATGTACCAGCTTATGCCCTACAAGTGTTTGATAAAATGTCTATAAGAATGAATTATGAACAAGTGAATATTATTATGCTTTCAAGATTGTTCCATGATTTACTTTCTATGCTATCGAGTCCTGGGGGTATGCAATACCCAAAAATCTAGCTAATGACTTAGAGCCACAGTAGTTATAGAATAGTTTCAGTAATGTAATGAGTAGTAGTACTCAATCAGTTACAGAACTCAGTAAAACTCAATCCAGTTTAGTTCAATCGACAAATCAGTATCTTTTGGTTGGGAGTAAGATTCAGCACCGAGTGAACCCAAGGATGAGGGATCACCTGCCAGTTGAGGGTGTGATCCTTAGTAGCAATCCTTGCATTCCAGAACTACGTTGCTAGCGCAGTTGAGGGTTGATAAGGTGTTTACCTACCAGTTGAGGGCAATACCGTTCTTATTAGGGCACCTGCCAGATGAGTGTGACTCTTCAGCTTATTTGTACCCATGGCATGGTACTAATACCCTTCCAGTTGGGGTTATAGGGTATATACCAGTTTGCTTATTTTGGGCATATCGGTTAGATGATTACCTCCCACAATTTTAGTTTCAGTTGCAAACTCAGTATAGAACTCAGTTGAGTTCTACAGAATTTGAACTATCTGAAACAGTCACCCAGTTATCAATAACACAGTTATCAGTAATATCAAATATCATTCTCTTAGTTATCAGAACTCAGCACTCTATTTTAGTATAATCTCAGATACAGTATATATATAAATGTATATGCACAGTATTGCATAATCAATATTTACAGCATTTTTAGTTATCCATGTACTCTTATTCAAGTATATTCATATCATTCAGTAAGTAATTGTACATGCATATGAACCCATGAAATCAGCCTACCCCATCAAGCATACCAGTACATTCCACGTACTGATGCATACTCTTTCTTTCCACTATGATGCCTTATATCATAGTTCAGACGCTCAGGGTCCAGGTCGTACTTAGCAGCTCAGACTATCAACAGCAGATACAGTAGTAGGTCCTCATGTTTTGAGGATAGAGTTATTTATTTCAATATTCTAGTTAGTTCAATAGTCGGAGTTAGTTAGGGATTTGTCCCATCAACTCCATTAAGACAATTAGAGGCTTTCAGACTAGAACAGACTAATATTCAGTTTCTCAGATGTTATGATTAGTACATTCAGTTATTATTTTAGTATTTTGAGAACCTTATGGCATTTTAGTTATACTTCCGCATTTGATTTTTAGTATTATTATTCAGTGCTCATAGCAGATACCAGACATGAGTTAGCTTGTGATTCTTAGGGGTCATAAGCACCGTGTGACGTCTAGGATGAAAACTCGGCATTTTAAAAGAAGAAACCATCATCAAGTATCAATGGGCTATCATATGAACATCTATCAACCACAATCTATCGAAATTGAAGAAAATCAAACATGTAGCTAAAGAGTAGGCTTAGCCAGCCTTTAAATGAAATCCCAACTGAGTGAAACTTAAACCAAAGGCTACAACCAAGTAATCCAATCCAAAATTATAACTTCAGCATTGAAGTAGGACTACTTGATCCCAAATATTCTAATCAACCCTATCGACAAGTAAGCTTCTAGGTTCCAAGTTCTTGCACAACTTCCAAGTTGTCATTCACAAGAGACAAACTCCAAACTAGAGCTAATAGGTCTGAACTAAGGTTAAATACCTAAGTCGAGTGTACTGCATAAATTAGGCATATGCCCTAACAGTCTTTGCAGGAACTAAAACTAAAATACTACAAAAGAATATTACCACAATTGGGAAAAACCATCAGCTGAAGACACAAGCAGTCAGCTCCATATCTATTGAAGGCATAATGAATCAAGGCATAACCAAGAACTCACCAAGGTTGGAAATAGTACTAGTGATAACCAAAACTAGAGCAACTTAGAGATATTACAAACTTAGCAAGAAATATCCAATGCTCTATCTAAAGAAATGAATACCTATAGGCACAGATCACCAAGGAGAAGTATTCCAAAAGTCACACTAGGCCAAAAAAATACCAAAATTATGATCTCTTGAATCTACCCATGCAAAACAACCTTAACCCAATAAAACCACGAATCACATCACAAAAAAGTAGAGTACCAATCTCAATGACCAATACCAACGTCAATGCCACTAAAAGAAAATAAAGCAGGCAAATCAAGATAGTGAAGCCCCAATTGGCCATTTTAAGAAGCAGCTATAGAAGAGGATCACCCATTTCCATGCTAAGAGCTCACCACAAATCTCTGGTCCATGGTTTCTCTGCACGATGCACAAAACAACGGCGAGAACTCTATATGATCCGTAGGTAGCAGAAGTGTAGTATAAGTATAAAACACATGGTACTCAGTAGGCATCGACCGACTAAGCTGTAAAGATAATGCAAACATAAATAACATGTAAAGAAGAAATATAAACTACAAATAGTGATTCAAGAAACTAAACATGATAATACTAAGGGGAAATAAGTATAAACTATCCTATCATAATAGTAATCAGAGTGCAAAGTGCAAAATTGTATATCACTAGTCAATATACAAGGAAGAGTGAAAGAAAGTTACATAGTATACAAAGTCAAGAGTACATATACGAAATGAATATGCTAGGAAGAGAAGGATATATGGTGATACTATACATACATACAAACACATATATAAAGGCTAACTCAAGGTAATTACCTAAGGTCCTTAATTGTAACTCCCTGAGTCTGGTACCCCAGACGCTACACGGTGCTCATAATCCCGAAGGACCACAACCTAACCCTTAACTGATACATTTAACTAAGAACTGTATAATATACTATAAAAATACAAAAAAACTTGTAGAAACTTCCCATAAGGTTCAAAACTGAAATACAAATGAAACGGAATAATAATACAACTGTCTGAATATCTAGTCTGAAAGCCTCTAAACTATCTGAATAAGGAGTTGATGGGACAATCCCCCAACTAACTCCGTGTACTGAAAAATATTAAATCTAATGCAAAATAATGAAATAATAGAACCATCCTCAAATGATGAAGACTCACTGCTATCAACCGTTGTTGACAGAAATTGAACTGCTAAGGGTGATCTGGAGCTTGTGCTTTTGAAACTAAGGTATAAAAGACCATAGCGTAGGAAAGTATGCATCAGTATGTAAGAATATACTGGTATACTAGATGAGGTAAGGCTAAATTCAAAGGATCACATAAACTATAGCTGACTGAATAACATGAGTATAATGAATGAAGATACATGCATGAATGCATAAGCTATAACTAAAATCGTAGTAACACTGAATACTAAGTTCTAACAACTGGATTACTAATAACTGGGTTTACTAATACTGATATCTGAGATCAGGCCTATTTAGTAGGTGATCTCTAGATCTACTGATACTCATGTCTGAAACTTGATTAATTAAATCTGAGATTAAGCCTATCTAACAGGTGATCTCTGAATCTGCAGATACTGATGATGATTGACTGAATATAAGATCAAGCCTATCTAGCGGGTGATCTCTGTATCTACTGATGATGAATATAATTATCTGTATCTTATATCAAGCCTATCTAGCGGGTGATCTCTGAATCAATGGAACTATTTAAGTTCTTTACAGAGCTGAGTGGATGTATCTAATAGTCCTGATTTCTATAATCCTAATCTAAGTTCTATTTTGAAGACTGAATCTGAAAATGAGATTGTGAGAGGTAGTAATCTAACTGACATGCCCTAAATTTAAACTAGTGGGATCCAACCTGTAACCCCAACTAGAAGGATATCAGTACTGTGCTACGGGTAAAGACACTTCTATGGTCAAGCCTGTCTAATGTGTGACCCTAAGTAAGAAATAAAGCCTAATCTAATGGGTGACTCCTATAAGGTAGCCAAGCATTAATATAATGGGTGACCCCTCATCCTACACTGGCTACGCAGTTCTGGAGTATAGGGACTGCTACTAATGACTCTGCCTGACTAACGGGGAAGCCATCATCCCTTCCCTCGCTCGGTGCTGAATCCTACTCCTAACTAAAAGTCACTGAACTGATTTCTTATTTCATACTAAGCTTGACTGAACTATTACTGATTGCACTGCTTAACTGAGTTTAATTAAGTTCACTGAGTTCTGTTAACTGATGGAATACTAATGAGTTCTATTATCTAGTTGAGTGCTACTGATTTTTTATCTGAATGCTTAAATACTACTAAGGTCTAAGCTGATTACTGAACTGGAATAGACTGATACTGATATTACTGTCTTTCTAAGTTTTATAACTGATTAAGTTCTACTAATCATGGCACGACTGAGATTATCTTGAAAACTAACACTGGCTCTAGACATGCAGCTAAATTATCGGGTATTAAATACCCCCAAAACTCGATAACATAAATAATACAAGGTAGGATAACTCATACATAACATGGCAATAGTCTATCATTCGCAATACAATCAATGAGGCATCTCTTCAAGCACTTGGAAGTATTAAACATGTAATTGTATAGGGAGGCATGCTATTGTCTCATAACTCATTTAATAAGGAATGCACATAAATAGTAATACATGCAACATACCATAATTCATTCACTAAGGCCTTACAACGAACACTTGGCATGCATGAACTTATATATAATTAGGGATTTTTTGTCAACATGTTATAATGACCCTAATTCCTTCTATAACACCCCAATTTTCTGAACTAGAATACTACACGGTGCTCATGACCCCGAAGGACCACAAGCTAACCCATGACTGATATCTGTACCTGTATACTGCATAATATATTATAAAATATAGAAACATGAGCATGAAAGGCCATAAGGTTTGAACTGAATAAACGTCTAATAACAAAATGTCTAAAAAAGGATAACAATACCAAAACAAGTCATAAATACTGAAAATAATGAGATCTAAATATCTAATCTGACATCTAGTCTGAAAGCCTCTAACTGAACTGAATAAGGAGTTGAAGGAACATGTCTCTAACTACCTTCATCTATCAACTAAATAGTAAATGTAGCAATAATCATATCATCCTCGAATGAGAAGGACTCACTGCAAACTCAGAACGCTAAAATGCTATTGCTGATCTGGAGCTCGTGCCTCTGAACCTATGGTGTAACATAAGAGAAAGCACCATAGTGAAAATGTGTCAGAACGTCTAAATGTAATGAGTATATAAGTGAGGTAGTCTAACTGCAAAGGGTTATATGCATGAACAATGCTAACTAATATGAACGTGAGAATACATACATGCATAAACAACTATAACTGAACTTGTGATGATGCTAACTACTGAGTCTGAATGCTGACGAAATGACTTTACTATTACTGAGGTATTGAATAGATTATTGACTATTTCTGACAGTTCAAATTATGAAAAACTGGTTTGAATGACTGTGTCTAACATCTAAAATTGAATACTGGTAACGTGAGCTATGAGAACTAATATAAATGATATAACTATAATGATTGTACTAATCGATATAACCGATACTGAGTGACTGTATCTGACAGTCTAAGTTCTGATGGAACTATCTGAGTTCTATTCTACTTGGAGTAACTAAATCTGAGATCAGTCCTATTCAGTGGGTGATCATGAGTATACTGATAATAAGCCTGATGTGACTTAGTCTGAGATCAGTCCTATCTAGCGGGTGATCTTTAAATCTAATAATTTTGATACTAATTAATCATAGTTGAGATCAGTCCTAGCTAATAGGTGATCTTGAAGTCTATTTACAATGATAAGCATTAACTATATCTAACAGAACTAAATCTGTACTACTAAATTAAGTTGATTGTGTCTGAAAGCCCTGATTCTATAACTGAAACTGTGGGATGTGTTCATCTAATCGACATGGCCCAAGCTAAGCTGACTGGGGTCTAATCTCTACCCTGACTGGAAGGGTGTCAGTACCGTGCCACCAGTAAAGACATCTGCTGTAGAGTCAGTCATAATCTAGCGGGTGACTCCTGGGATCAGTCCTATATATATAAATGTGCTAATGGGTGATCCCTGAGTATGCCAATCCTATCTAACGGGTGACATCTCATACCTACACTAGCAACATAGTTCTGGAACTTAGGGATTGCATCTAGGGATCTCATTCCTATTCTAGCGGGTGAGCCCCCATCCCTAGGTTCGCTCATTGCTGAATCCTACTCCTATCTGAAAGACACTAAACTGAGTAACTGGGCTGAACTAAATAACTTAACTGAACTAATTTGCTAAACTGATACTGATTAACTGAACTGATACTAGTGGTATTATTTAGCGAAGCTAAAACTGAGTTTATAGGATTTCGATGATGGATGAAATATAATGAGTTCTGAGGATTGATTAAGAATACTGAAGTTACAGAGATTTACTATGATTACTGAGGTTACTGAGCACTACGATTTCTGAGAATACTGAACTACTAAGATTACTGAGTTTTCCTAAGTCATATGACTGACTGATTTCTATAGATCATGGCTTGACTGAGAGAATTGTGAAAACATGACATGGCTCTAGGCACACAGCTATATTTTTCGGGTACAAGTACCCCCAGGACTAGATGAAAGGAAACTGACACACATGACTGACTTGATCATAAGAGTAGAGTCCATAATCCACAATATCATAAATAAGGGATTTCATACTAAGCATGGTTCTCAACAATCTATTTCATGGAAGGGGATTTCATACAACATGTATATACTTGCATAGCTTTCAACGTCATGCTCATTACATATTACAACCACAATCCATAATATCATAACTTGGGGAATTTCATGAAGTACATGGGTATTCTACATCTTGTACATGAGTGGGTTTCGCAAGTAAGCATTGCATAATTCCATAAAACTAGTTCATGAGTAATCCAATAGTGTTCACAAGACACATTAGCAACCTGGATGACATTAAATCATAGAGGCCTATCATGAATCCTTCACTTAGTCATAATTTAGCTATAATGCATGATTTGTAGTCTCTTCGGTATTTTATCAAACACCTTACATGCACTCTTTAAGGCATAGGTGTATTCACAAACTTACAACACTTTAATCTTCCCAAATTCATGGGTTCCAACAATATGATCACAATCTTCCTAGAAGTTCATCAAATTCCCACTCTATAACACAAACCACAAACAACAACATGAATACAACCATATCACCACAAAACATTCATGATTTTGTTATCAAAGATTGATTCTTGAACTCCACGAACGAAAAGAATCCATGGATGAACACTACGCATACCTTAATGGCAATGAAATTATTGAAAGATTGGACCTTCAAGCTTGATTATGCAACCCTAGTAGTTTTTCTTCTTCTTGTGCTCTTGGATAATGAACTTAAGATATTTATAGGGTTGTAATGTGATTATAAGCTATAAATTCGTGAGGTTAAGTATTGGGACGTGTAAGGATTGTTAAAAGACTTGTTCCAGTAGCCATGTGCGATTGTTTATGCATCGCACTCCTACTTTGCAGTGCCATAACTTCTTGCTCGGGTGTCAAATTTTTATAAAATTGAAATTGTTGGAAAGCTAATTTGATTCTATATAATTTGGTTGGTCTAAATCTGCTAAAATATCATATATAAATCAAGTTATCCTCATTCAAAGGTCACTCTTGCGGAATCACACACTAAAACTTGATGGATTCAAAAGCTATTAGCTTACCTTACTCTGAGTGACTCACATAAGCAGGCTTAACACATCATAAGCTGTCTTATCACTAGGATACTTATTGTAAATCATGTACTCAAATATGAATCACAGGATATGAGGTTTCATACATAGGAGAACTGATTCATTTCCTATTTTGGAAACATACAGGGTATTACAATATCTACCTCTTAGGAACATTCGTCCTCGAATAAGACTGACTGATAGGGGAGAAAGACAACTGACGTGAGTACTAAGTATGAATGATTGAACATGATTTCATGGATGACATGACTGAAAACTGAGTATATCATACTATACATGCATATCTAATGCATGGGTAGCTGATTTATGAATGTAGGACTGAGTGTTGTAATAAATTAAGTTTCTCAAACTAAGAATGCATATCTGATGCTTAACTAATAAGTTAAATCTATGCATATCTGATGCATGATTATATGACTGGCATGATACGTAAATGCATGACTAAAAGTACTAATAAGCTAACAATGCATATCTGATGCATGAATACATAACTAAACTGACTCACGAACATGCGACTGAACATGCAATGGTAAAGGCACTAAGATTGAACTGAAACATGATAACATGACTGATTTTGCTACGTGACATATGGACTGAACATCATGAACTGAACTGAACCTCTGAATACTTCACTTACAGCTGAGTTCTAACTTGAGGGTCAACTTATGAGTACCCTCTATTCTAGACTAAATTCGTTATGCAAGGAGAAACTGAAAGATCTAAGACATAAGAGCGTTAAGAGAAGGTGGGGTATCTCCCCCTTGAGAGGCTATATCCCTCTATAAATGCTTACCTTATGATGATATTGGGTGATGTACAAGGCATCTACGAACTAGATTATAACTAAACTTTGGGGGTTTCAAACTAATGCATGAGATGGACTGAACTTGCAACTACTAGGAAGTTCTACCTTAAAATAGTTACATTCTCTGAGATTTTGGATAGCATGAATAGATGCAAGGATGAGAAAACATGTTATACAAATCAGACTGCTCACTGGCATGACATGAATACTAAAAGAAGGGAAACTATTCCTAAAACATCTCATAGCCTCCTACACATAGGTGTGGTGCACAACACACGCATGTACAAGACTCTACTAGATGTGGCTTTCAGACTTCCTAGGACTTTATTGAACCTTAGGCTCTGATACCAAGTTTCTAATACCCTAATTTTCTAAATTAGAATGCTATACGGTGCTCATGACCCTGAAGGACCACAAGTTAACCTATTACTGATATCTATACCTATATACTATATAATATATCATAAAATGCAGAAACATGAGCATGAAAGGCCATAAGGTTTGAACTGAATAAATGTCTGATAATAAAATGTCTGAAAAAGGTATAACAATACCAAAATAATTCATAAATACTAAAAATAATGAGATCTGAATATCTAATCTAACATCTAGTCTGAAAGCCTCTAACTGAACTGAATAAGGAGTTGAAGGAACATGTCTCCAACTAACTCCATCTAGCAACTGAATAGTAAATGTAGCAATAATCATATCATCCTCGAATGAGAAGGACTCACTACAAACTCTGAACGCTGGGATGCTACTGATGATCTGGAGATCGTTCCTCTGAACCTATGGTGTAACATAAGAGAAAGCACCATAGCACAAATGCGTCAGTATATCTGAATGTACTGAGTATATGAGTAAAGTAGGCTAAATGCAAAGGGTTATATGCATGAACAATACTAACTAATTTGAACGTGAGAATATATACATGCATAAAAAACTATAACTGAACTCGTGATGATGCTGACTACTAAGTCTAAATGCTGATGACATGACTTTACTGTTACTGAGGTACTGAATAAATTATTGACTATTTTTGACAGTTCAACTTATGAAGAACTGGTTTGAATGACTGTGTCTAACAGTCTTGAAATTAAATACTGGTAAAGTGAGCTATGACAACTAATATAGCTGATGTAACTGTAATGATCAGACTAATCGATATAACCAATACTGAGCGACTGTATCTGACAGTCTAAGTTCTAATGGAACTATCTGAGTTCCATTCTACTTGGAGTAACTAAATTTGAGATCAGTCCTATCTAGTGGGTGATCATGAGTATACTAATAATAAGGATAATTTGACTTAGTCTGAGATTAGTCTTATCTGGTGGGTGATTTTTAAATCTAATGATTCTGATACTGATTAATCCTAGTTGAGATCAGTCCTAGCTAATAGGTGATCTTGAAGTCTATTTACAATCATAAACATTGACTGTATCTAACAGTACTGAATCTGTACTACTAAGCTGAGTTGATTGTGTCTGAAAGCCCTAATTCTATAACTAAAACTGTGGGATGTGTTCATCTAACTGACATGCCCCAAGCTAAGATGATTGGGGTCCAATCTTTGCCCTGACTAGAAGGGTGTCAGTATTGTGCCACCAGTAAAGACATCTGCTGTGGAGTCAATCCTAATCTAGCGGGTGACTCCTAGGATCAGTCCTATACATATAAATGTGCTAATGGGTGATCCCTGAGTATGCCAATCCTATCTAACGGGTGACATCTCGTACCTATGCTGGCAATATAGTTCTGGAACTTAGGGATTGCTTCTAGGGATCTCAGTTTTATTCTAGCGGGTGAGCCCCCATCCCTAGGTTTACTAGGTGTTGAATCCTGCTCCCATCTGAAAGACACTGAACTAAATAACTGGGCTGAACTAAATAACTTAACTAAACTAATTTACTAAACTGATACTAATTAACTGAACTGATACTAGTGGTATTGTTTAGCGGAGCTAAAACTGGGTTTACTGGATTCCGATAATGGACGGAATATAATGAGTTCTGAGGGCTGATTAAGAGTACTAAATTTACTGAGATTTACTGTGATTACTGAGGTTACTGAGCACTGATATTACTGAACTACTGAGATTGATGAGTTTTCCTGAGTCACAAGACTGACTAATTTCTATAGATCATGGTTTGACTGAGAGTATTGTGAAAACATGACATGGCTCTAGGCACACAGCTATATTTTTCGGGTACAAGTACCCCTAGGACTCGATGGAAGGAAATTGACACACATGACTGACTTGATCATAAGAGTAGAGTTCATAATCCACAATATCATAAATAAGGGGTTTCATACTAAGCACGGTTCTCAACAATCTATTTCATGGAAGGGAATTTCATACAACATGTATATGCTTGCACAGCTTTCAATATCATGCTCATTACATATTACAACAACAATCCATAATATCATAACTTGGGGAATTTCATGAATTACATGGGTATTCTACATCTTGTACATGAGTGGGTTTTGCAAGTAAGCATAGCATAATTCTATAAGACTAGTTCATGAGTAATCCAACAGTGTTCATAAGACACATTATCAACATGGATGACATTGAATCATAGAGGACTATCATAAATCCTTCACTTAGTCACAATTTAGCTATAATGTATGATTTCTAGTCTCTTAGGTATTTTATCAAACACCTTACATGAAATCTTTAAGGAATAGGTGTATTCACAAACTTACACCACTTTAATCCACCCAAATTCATGGGTTCCAACTATATGATCACAATCTTCCTAGAAGTTCATCAAATTCCCACTTTATAACACAAACCACAAATAACAACATGAATAAAGCCATATCACCACAAAACATTCATGATTTTGTTATCAAAGATTGATTCTTGAACTCCATGAACAAAAGGAATCCGTGGATGAACACTACGCATACCTTAATAGCGATGAAATTATTGAAAGATTGGACCTTCAAGCTTGATTATGCAACCCTAGTAGTTTTTCCTCTTCTTGTGCTCTTGGATAATGAACTTAAGATGTTAATAGGGTTGTAATGTGATTAGAAGCTATAAATTTTATGAGGTTAAGTATTGGGAAATGTAAGGAATGTTAAAAGACTTAATTATCCTCAAAATAACTCAAAAACTAAGTGTTTTTCGTGGCTGAAATCATAAGTGTGCGTCGCACACCTCATCGCACATGCTAAGGTGTGCACTGCACATCCTATCACATAAGCTAATGTGTGTGTCGCACATGCTATCACACACTTGAGGCTGTGCATCACACTACCTGTCGCACACTTGTTCCAGTAGCCATGTCCGATTGTTTATGCGTCGCACCCCTACTTTGTAGGGCCATAAATTCTTGCTCGGGTGTCGAATTTTTATAAAATTGGAATCGTTGGAAATCTAATTTGATTTTCTACAATTTGGTGGGTCTAAATCTGCCAAAATGTCACATATAAATCAAGTTATCCTCGTTCAAAGGTCACTCTTGTGGAATCACACATTAAAACTTGATGGATTCAAGAATCAACATCTAACATACCTTAGTTCTTGATTCGAAGAAGATTGATGGAGTACCTTTGAGAATTGCTCTTGCAGTTGATGTTCTAGGGTTTTGTTCTTTTGAGAAATTTGAGAGAAGAGAGTATATTTTGGTGAATTAGGGCTGAATTCCGTGTTATTAAGGCTAAATAGGGTGGGAAAATAACACAAATACCCCTCTGGATGCAGTTCTTAAAGACAGAAAACGTGCCCAGCGATGCTATAGCCAACGCACCACATCGGTGTGCTCAACTCTATAGCCGATGCACCACGTTGATGGCATCAACGCTATAGCAAATGCATCACATCGAGTTTGCATTAGCTCACTGGAAATTGCACTGGGAGCTGGAAAAATATTTATCAATGCAATAGATGATGCGATGCGCTGAGATCACGTTGATACACTGGTTTGGACTTCTAAATATGGTTTAAACAAGGTCCAAAATTTCTGAATCTTACCCGAGATGTACTATTGACTTTCCCCGTTATGAATAAACATGAAAATCAATAATTGAAGGTCGAAAAGGTAACGAAATAAATCATCAAAGTTTGAAGGCTTATGAGAAGAGTAATTTCCAACACTTCGCCAAATTTTCTAAGTGTGAAGCGTCCCTTGACACGCTTTAAAGAGCTCTAACGACTAGGAAAATTTGTGGGGTATTACATTAACATCTCAAGGCATCTTAACGCAGTAGTAAAGCTAGTGCTAGCATAGTTAGGGTCTCTAACCATAATGTATAACCATGAGATATCTATCCATAATTTAATTTACCATTAAAAAGGGATCAGAATCATACCTCCAACCTCAGTACTAGTCTATAAGTAGCCTACCACGAACTAACCATGATAACAACATTGAAGTAACTGGCTAGTCCAAAAAATATAATACCTAATTGGTCCCCCATAAGCCCAAAAGGTTCAATCAACACTCAAAAATCATAACCTATACCTATCCAATCCCACATAAGGCTGATAGATTGTAATACCTTATATTTTCCTAGCTTAGTTTAGCTCTCAGTACACGAGAATTTCTATATAAAAATTTCAATTAGCTTAGAATTTTCCATTTTAAGACTTACCAAATTATAGAAAATTTATTTATCTTTCCAACGATATAAAGTTTGCCTAAATTCAATACTTAGGTGAGAAGTTATAGCATTTTTAGTGAAGCAGTCTACCAAAATGAACAGCACCACGTCGCGGTGAGAGTCAAAATGGCATTGTTATTTTCCAGTGTTTCATCGTGATATCACTGCATTGCATAGATGTATTATTTGGCATTTGTACTATTACAGCGAACCCAACTCGATTTTATCACATCACGCCAAAGGCCAAATTCGTACTCAATGAGGCATAGCGATGGCACCACATTAAACCAAAAGTACAGTTCCCAGTTGTCCATTTCCAATGGCATAATGTGATTTCACTGCATCACATCATTGGTTAAAATGGGAGTTGTTTATTTTCCAGTGAGCCAACATGATTATACCGCGTTGCGCCGGTATGCAAAATTGGGAATTTCAGCTTCCGCGATTTAGTTTCAGGGATTGTTTGGTCAATTCCCAAAGCCCCTAATTCAACCAAAACATGTGATTAAACCCCTAATAACCTAGTTAAGTCATTATTCACTCAATTTTCCCTAAATCAAGATCATTCTCTCTTAATTAAAAAAACCCTAGCCTTCAAGAATCAAGAGCAATCCTCAAGAATTTCATCAAGAAACTTCAAAAACTCATCTTTCCTGGTATGTTAGGTGTTCATTCATGGGTTTCTTTCACCCATGGAGTCCAAGAACCCTATTTACAATTACAAGTTTACAAATTTATGATTTCTATACTTGAATTAGATTATATTCATGATTATGATATTGTTTGGGTTTCAATCCATGATTAATTACAAGTTTCATGAAATTTTGATAGTATGTATGTTGAATTATGTGATCTTCATGCTAAACCCTTGAATTGCAAATTGAGTGTTTTATTCATGATACTTATGTGTTGACCATCATTATGTGCATTAATTATGCTCCCCAAGTGTTTGATAGAATGCCTATGTAAGTTGAATAGTGAAATCATGACATGTTATTATGTGGTCCCATTCATATACAAGTTCATGCTCTCAAGTGTTTGACAAAATGTCTAAATAAATGCATTGTGAACAAAAAACTAGTGTCATGCTTTCATGAGTGTGCCCTGTTTACTATTGATGATATCGAGTCCTGGGGTACTTAACACCCAAAATATCACACCTGTAAGTAGAGGGTGTGATCCTTAGTAGCAGTCCTTTCTTTCTAGAACTATGTAGCCGGCGTAGGTTGAGATATCAACCTGCCAGTTGAGGGTTTGTAAGGTGTTTACCTGCCAGTTGAGGGTAATACGTTCTTATCAGGGAACCTGCCAGTAGAGGGTGACCCTTAGTTCTTTGGGATGATATTTCAGTGGAACCACATTGCCAGAGTCTGTATCCATGGCACGATACTGACACTCTTCTAACTGGGGTTACAAGTTCGACCCCAATCAGTTCAGAGAAAGGAATGTAGCTTAGATGATTACCTCCCACAGTTTTAGTTTCAGTCTCAGCATAGGACTTAGTTCAGTTCTAAAGAATCAGGACTGTCAGAAATAGTCACCCAGTTATCAGTAATTCAGTTATCAGTGATCTTAGATATCAGTTACTTAGTTATCAGAACTCAATACTCAGTTTTAGTACAGATCTCAAACATAATATATATGTATATGCACAGTATTGTATAATCAGTGGTTACAGTAGCTTCAGTTACCCATGTACTCTCATTCAATTATATTCATATCACTCAGTCAGTTATTTTTCATGCATATGAACCCATACATTTTAGCCTTACCGCATCTAGGATACCAATACATTTCATGTACTGATCACATACACTTTTCTTGTGCTATGATATAACATATCATAGGTTTGGATGCTCAGGTTCCTGATCGTGCTTAGCCAGATTCAATTAGCAGCAGATTCAGTAGTGAGTCCTTATCCATTGAGGATATTATTTATTTCAGAATTGATTCAGCATTTTATTAGTTGGAGTTAGTTGAGGGTTTTTTCCATCAACTCCACATTCAGACAGTTCAGTTAGAGTCTTTTCAGACTAGACTAGTTCAGACAGTGTTAAATTTTTAGATATTATTATCAGTTGCCATATTTATCAGTATTCAGATTATGAACCTTATGTCATTTTAGCCTAACTTTTGTATTATTTTAGTATTATTATTTAGTGCTCATAGCAGGTACCAGTCATGGGTTAGCTTATGGTCCTTTGGGGTCGTAAGCATCGTGTGGTATCTAAGGTGCAGACTCGGGGCATTACAAACTTAGCATCAGAGCCTAAGGTTCAATAGAGTCCTTGAGATTCTGAAATTTATGTCAAGTAGAGTCTTATGCATGGGTGTATAGCGCACCACACTTATGGACAAAAGGCTATGAGGCATCTTTAGGAAAAGTTTCCCTTCTTTTAGTATTTATGTCATGCAAGTGAGCATGAGCTCAAGTTATACTCTCAGTATAATTCATTTTTTCCTTCCATTTACAGAACATGACTTCCAAAAAGACCAACAAAAGAAGAACTGGAAACTAGTCAACACCTTCGCCCTTTCAGAAAGATCCTCTGGACGAGCATGTCTCCCATGCAGAATACAGAGCTGTGTTCACCACTCTAGCCCATTCTGTAGTAGCTCAAATTGAATGTCCTACTATTGTTTAGGCCAACCCAGTGGTTAATACTTCTACAACCAGGATTTAGGACTTCACCCGAATAGATCCTCCCCTATTTTAAGGATTTAAGTCTGAAGAAAATCCACAGAAGTTTATCAATTAGGTGCAGAAAGTCACAGATATTATGGGAGTAACTTCTAGTGAGAGTGCTAAGCTAGCTGCCTATCAGCTATAATATGTATCTCATACGTGGTTTAAGTAGTGAAAGGTAGACAGGGGCACAGATGCAGGGCCCATAGAATGGAAAGAGTTTGCTACTACTTTTCTAGATAGATTCTTTCCTTTAGAGTTGAGGGAATCCAAGGTGTTAGAGTTTATTAATCTCAGGAAAGGAAACATGAGTGTGAAAGAGTATTCCCTCAAGTTTACTCAGTTAGCCAAGTATGCTCCCTATGTAGTAGTAGATAATAGGTCAAGAATAAGTAAGTTCGTGTCTGGGGTATTAGAGAGCATGGTTAAGAAGTGCAGAAATGCAATGTTAATTAAGGAGATGGACATATCTAGGCTAATGGTCCATGCTCAACTGATAGAAGAGGCTAATAATAAAGAAAAAGAGAGGGAGAACTAGAGAGCTAGAACAGGTAGCTTTAGTTTCACTCAGCCTAAGTCAGAAGGTAGTAACCGTTCTCAGTTTTACCCAAAATCTTCAGTTCCAGCTCCGTCCTCAACCAGTGCTCTGGTACCTAATTTCAGAAATGGTAACAAAGATAGGGTGCCAGGCTCTAAGTCTCAGGGTAGTGTCAGCAGTGCTCGAATAAATCCTCTTTGCCAGAAGTATGGCAAAAACCATCAGGGTGTCTACAAAGCTCGCAGTGATGTATATTTTGGGTGTGGCAAGCCAGGCCATAAAATCATAGATTGTCCTTAGTCAAGTTCACAGGTTCAGTATAATTGTCCCCCAGCTCAGTCCGGTTGCCCGAATTAGCAGGGTGCCACCTCCAATGCCATTAGTGGGCAACGCCTAAATAGACTTTATGCACTTCAGTCCAAACAAGATCAGGAAAGTTCTCCTGATGTGGTAACTGGTACATTACAGATCTTTCATTTACCTGTTTATGTCTTAATAGATCCAGGAGCTTCTATGTCATTTGTAACTCCTTACATAACAGTCAACTTTAAGGTCAGACCAGAAATCTTAATAGAATATTTCTCAGTCTCTACCCAAGTAGGCCAGTCTATCATAGCTCGATGAGTATACAAGGACTGTCCAATCATGATATCCTAAAATGTCACTTTAGCAGACTTAGTAGAGTTGGAGATGACAGATTTCAACGTCATTAACAACATGGATTGGCTGCATTTATGTTATGCCTCAGTTGACTATAGAACCAAAGTTTTTCATTTTCAGTTTCCAAAAGAACCAATCCTTGAATGGAGAGGTAGTACTACGGTGCTTAAGGGTAAGTTGATTTTATACCTTAGAGCAAGAAAAATAATATCCAAGGGATGTGTCTATCATCTTGTGCGAGTCAAGGACTCTATTTTAGAAACTCCTAGTCTTGAGTCAGTGCCAGTAGTAAATGAATTCTCAGATACATTTCCTGAAGATCTTCTTGGAGTTCCCCCCGAAAGGGAAATCGACTTTGGAATAGACCTTCTTCCATACACTCATCCTATATCTATTCCACCATATAGAATGGCTCCAACTAAACTCAAAGAGTTAAAAGAACAGTTAAAGGACCGTTTAGACAAGGGGTTCATCAGACCCAGCATTTTCCCATGGGGTACACCAGTCTTATTCGTGAATAAGAAAGACGACTCACTCAGGATATGTATAGACTACCATTAGTTGAACAAAGTTACAGTCAATAAAAAATATCCACTTCTCGAAAATAATGACTTATTCAACCAACTTCAGGGTTCCAGTTATTTTTCTAAGATAGACCATAGATTTGGCTATCATCAGCTCAGAGTCAGAGAATATGACATTCTGAAAACAGCTTTCCAAACTCGGTATGGTCACTTTGAGTTTTTAGTCATATCCTTTGGTCTCACAAATTCCCCAGCAGCCTTCATGGACTTAATGAACTGCATGTTCAAGTAGTACTTGGACATGTTCGTTATAGTCTTCATCGATGACATTCTTATCTATTCTCGTAGCAAAAATGATCACGTGAATCACCTCAAAATCATACTTTAGACTCTCAGAGCCCATTATTGTTTGCCAAATTTAGTAAGTGCAAATTTTGGCTAAGGTCAGTAGCATTTCTTGGTCATATCATTTTTGGTGATGGCATTAGAGTTGATCTTCAAAATACCAAGGCGGTGAGAAACTGGCCTAGACCTATTTCTCCATCAAATATTAGGATTTTCTTGGGTTTAGCTAGATATTACCATCAGTTTGTTGAAGGGTTTTCTTATATTGCACCCCCATGTCCAGATTGACTCAGAAGAAAGTCAACTTTTAGTGGTTAGATTCTTGTGAGAAGAGTTTTCAAGAGTTGAAGACTCGACTCAATACAACTCCAATTTTGATGTTACCAAATGGTTCTGACAGGTTTGTTGTATATTGTGATACATCTAGAGTTGGTTTGGGTTATATCCTAATGCAGAGAGGTAAGGTCATAGCCTATGCCTCTAGACAGCTTAAGCCCCATAAGAAGAATTACCCTACCTATGATCTTGAATTAGCAGCTATAGTGTTTGCCTTGAAAATCTGGAGGCATTAGTTGTATGGGGTGCATGTAGATGTGTTCACAGATCACAAAAGCTTGTAGTATATGTTCTCACAGAAAGATCTTAATTTGTGTCAGAGAAGTTGGTTAGAGTTGTTGAAAGATTATGATGTAAATGTTCTGTATCATCTTGGTAAGGCCAATGTGGTAGTTGATGCTCTCTGTAGATTTTCCATGGGTAGGGAAGCTCACGTTAAGGATGGTAAGGAGAAGTTAGTTTAAGAAGTTCATCAGCTTGCCCGACTAGGTGTCCGCTTAGTCGATTCGGCAAAGGGTAGTATGTGGGCGCAGAATAGTTCAGAATCATCTATGGTTTTGGAAGTAAGAACAAAGCAGGACAGAGATCCCAGTTTAGTTAAGCTGAAAGAGTCAGTCAAAGATCAGAAAGTAGAGGTTTTCTCCCAAGGAGGAGATGGTGTGTTGCATTGCCAGGGTCGGCTATGTGTGCCAGGTGTAGATAAATTGAGCCAATGAATTCTTGCTGAAGCACATGGTGTACGCTACTCAATTAATCCAGGGGACACTAAGATGTACCATGATTTATAGAAAATCTATTGGTGGAGTGGGATGAAGAGGTATATCACATAGTTTGTAGCTAAGTTCTCTACGTGTCATCGGGTTAAGATAGAGCACCAGAAGCCTAGTGAGTCCATACAGGAGTTTAGTATTCCCATGTGGAAATGGAAAGAAGTGAACATAGATTTTGTGACTGGTTTGCCTCGTACTCGTCGTCAGCATGATTTGATTTGGGTTATCAAATCCACTTTTTGGTGTTCTGCCTCAGTGTGACGACATGTGTGATAAGTTATCACATAAGTCGTCAGAATTGCTTCCAAGTGTGATGACATGTGTGATAACTTATCAGATTTGTGATAACTTATCACACAAGTCGTCAGAAGTGCTTCTAGGTAGATTCTTCAAAAATCAATTATTTTCACCAAAAATCATCCTCCTTGACATAAATTTCATATATTTCCCTGGATCTTGACTTTCCTATAAAATTACATGAAATATAATCAAAAAACAACAGTAGTTACTTAAGAACTTACAATTATTTCGAGTTAAAAGTCTTAAATGTGCTAACAGAAAGCTAGCACATCAATTACTGTTTTCTAGATAACACGGACTCAGTATATATTATTTTTTGTCTCAATTTATATGACATAAATAGAATTTAGATAATCAATCATACTTTTAATATGTTTTTAGATATTTTAAGTTGTTAACGATTGTAGTTTATAGTAGTTTTTAAGTAGTTTTTAATTAATATAAATTACTCTCCCTGTCCAAACTCTGGTGGCGTGATAGTCAATTATATTCTTAAAATTATTTATTAAGTTTTAAATTATTGTGTTATATAATACTTTCCTTCTATTTCCATTTAAATGTCATTGATATAATTTTGAGAGTCAACCAAATATTTTATATCTTTTAAACTTTTTAAGTTGTTAATTATTGTGATTTATAATATTTTTATGTATTTTTTGAAATATATAACAGATTAATTTTTTTAGATGTTTTAAGTTGTTAACTATTGTGATTTATAATATTTTTTTATCTAATTTTTAAATAATATATGTTACTCTCCTTGTTCAAATTTTGGTGGCATTGATAGTCAATTATATTTTTTAAAATAATTCAAGTTTTAAATTATTGTGATTTATAATACTTTTTCTTCTATTTTAATTTAAGTGGCATAATGCTTAGATGGCCATAATAATTAATTAGGGGTGATATAGTAAAATCACGATTGAAGTAGCAAAGCATATATGTCTTAAATGACTCACAACAACTAATTAGAAGTGATATAGCAAAATTACTATCAAAAATACTTGTGAAAAAATTTAAGTGGGTCTCATATAGATGTCAAGTTAATTTAAAACATCAAGAGTTAATTTATCAATTTATATCTATTTTACCTTTTTTATTAAATATTATTATATTTTTAATACTTGGATGATTTTCAATAATTAATTAGGGGGTGATATTTAGTAAAATTACGATTGAAGCAGCTTAAGCAAACATGTCATAAATGTTTATCTTATATTTTTTATTAAATATTATTAATTCTTTAATATATAAATAACTTATAGTAATTAATTAGGGATGATATAGTAAAATCACGAAGCAAGAAATTGAAGTAGGCATGTTGATGCCCTGCTGCCTGCTTTCTTTCTTATTAGTTAGTATAATTTTTAATAAATATTATAAATTTTTTAATACTTAGATGATTTATAATAATTAATTAGGGGTGATATTTAGTAAAATTATGATTGAAGCAGCTGAAGCAGACATGTCATAAATATCTATTTTACATTTTTTACTAAATATTATTAATTTTTTAATATTTAAATAACTTATTATAATTAATTAGGGGTGATATATTAAAATCACGAAGCAAGAAGCTAAAACAGGCATATTGATGCCCTTCTACCTGGTTTTTTTTTTATTAGTAAGTATTTTTTATTAAATATTATTAATTTTGTAATACATAAATAACATAAAATAATTAACTAGGGATGATATATTAAAATCATGGAGCAAAAAGCTAAAGCAGACAGCTGAAGCAGGCATGTTGACCTCCAGGTCTAATCAGAGAGATTTATCGGGAACTAAGACAAATAGATAACAGATTATCAGAAGTACAAGTCAAAATATTTTTAGTATAGAAACCAAATAAAAATAGAAGAAATTTGGAGACAAAAGAACACTATTTATCTAGCTTAATGAGAAAACCTTATAGAAATACTAGGTCCTACAAAGAGATTAAGGAAAAATTAAATGATTTATATTTAGAATATAAGAGACTTAATAATACAAAAGAAGATCCTATAAGACTAGATCAACTACTCACCATAATATCTCGACTAGAATATAAATTGATAGGGCATCTCAAATCTAGGAATAAATGAGAACACACTTGTGCGCTAGAAGTGTACAACTAAAATATTGGTACGTAAATCAAGAAATAATACTAAAAAGAAAGTCAATAGAATTAGAAAAAGTTTTAAGTAACTATTTGAGAATACTAAAAATTAGAATCATCGAAAACGCTAAAGTCAAGACTATTAAAAGAATATATAAGTGCTTTAAAGTGGGAATTAGAAGGTATTAGAAGTGATATAAAATGATATAATAAACAAATCAGACTTCATAGAGAACAGTGTAGAGAAATTATTCCTTTGGGATAAAGTAAGTCACAGTAAATAAGAAAGATATATGAATACACATCCTTTTGCTCGACTAGTACAAAGACCATATAATCAATTATATAAAGAATTGAAACAAAGAAACGAAATTTTGAAAATAGAACAAACCTTGAAAGATCAAATAGAGGAATTAGAAACTATAGAATTATCAGAAGCAATTATAATTTCAGACCCTGAAATCTATTAAACTGCGTAGATCATATAAACTTGTTAAAGTGTAGATTAGAAGGTATTAGATATTGCATAAAATATAGAAATATTAGAATAAAATTCATTAGAGAATAGTGTATTAGCGATACATTTCCATCAGGGTAAGAATAGTGTTAAATAGATAACTTAAAGAAATTAGAGTATTTAGATCTAAAAATTTAAACGGAGAAGAAATACAGACGTTTTAAAGATAATTCACTTATTAGGTGTAGTTTTAACAACGGAGAACATATATTACATGGAGAAGATCCACAACTAAATACTATTACAGACCTTATAATAAATCTAGGAGAAACGGTTAAAAAAAAAATACTAAAATATTGAAGATTCTAGAGATATTAGAAGATCTACGGAACAAACAAAGAAACTGTTAGATAAAATAGAATAAAATTTTGATTTCCTAAAAAATCAACAAGCAGAACTAGAAAATAAAGTTAAAGATTTAATTAATAAAGATAAAAAGGGTAGCTTAGAACATCCTGAAATAAAAATTAGTGCTACAAGAAATAAGAAAAGAAATTAAGCAAATAAAAGAAATAACACTCTCATGAATAATATTCCTATAAATGATCAACTCTACATAGCAATATTACAAAAGGCAATGCAAATCCAACCAAACCCCAAACGATTATCAGACTATCAACCTCAAGGAAAAACAGACTCTCTAGTCATAAAACAAAATAATATTATAATATTATTATTATTAGAACTTAATAAAAATCTAGAAAAAGCAAAACAATAAGCTAGTCAAGATAAAAATATAAAAGAGTTAATAGAGCAATTAAAGAAAATAGAATTAACTCCCCAAAAAGAAAAAGAAAAAGCTAAAACGACTAAACCTAAAACATGGAACTTTTTTCAACATCCACAAGCAAGCTAAGATCAAGTTTTACCAAAAACAAATTAACAAATAGCGTGATATCCAAAATAACAAGTAGATCAAAAATGACATCAAGACGATAGCTAGAAGAAATAGTAAACACAAATAAAGATATACAATTATTCCAACAAAATAAATTAAAACTTTTAAAAGCCAAAACTTTATACAATGAAGGAATGTTTTCAACAACACAATTATATAGGCATTGTAGAAAAGAACAACTATGTGTTATTGGAGAAAATAGCAGTAGCATAAATTTAATAAGCATAGACTCTTTAAAAGAAATTACAAAACTAAACATGAGCCTTATGCACATGGGACTAATAGTAATAGGCTTAAAAGGATTAACTAGGAAGAACCTAGGAACTAAAGTATTAGTTACAATATACGATAATAGATGGTCAGACTCAAAAAGGTCCATAATTATAACTGAAGTAGACATGTCCTGTAATGGAGGACTTTTTTACTGTAGTCCAGACTATATGATAAATTCTCTAAAATTTGGAAAGTACATAAAAATAGGTATTCAGACTAAAGGATATGAAAAAATGAATAATGGAAATAACTTACTAATATATGTAGGTTTTATAGAAAAACTTGTCACTAATAGTGATACAAAGTTTAAGTTAAAAAAAATGACGTAGTAAGCTTAATGGGAAATAATGGAATAAGACTAATGAAGTCATTAAAGATAAATTCAGAAGAATATGCAGGACTAGAATGGGATCTAGAGAAATTCAATAAGAAAGAAATACTAAAATCAACTGATCATTTAATGTATATGAATAAAAAAGGAAGAACCTCAGTCAGATTCACAGACTATACTATACAAATGAAAGAGAGATAGATGAAGAAGCTGAAACTAGTGAAAATAATGACTACATGAATATAGAAATAATAGAAGAAAATGGTTTCGAAGTAAATAAGACCATAATGAAAGTTGAATCCCTATACGAAATAAATAACAATAGAGTGTTTAAACGCACAGGCTGTAAAATAGGAAATCTAAATCTTACTGAAGTAAAAGAACATTTCGTCAGATGTGAATTAAGAATAGATAATTATGGTTATACACTCAAAAGGGGAAGAAAAGAAAAAGATTTAGAAACAATTTACATTATAGAAGAGATAGAAAGTATAAGAGAATTTATGAAAAGTGCGGCAAGTACTTCAAGCCCTTTCCAAAGGACAGCTGGTATGCAAAGAGAAGATATAACTACAGGAAATTTACCCAGAAATAGAGTATTTAGAATAAACTCGAAAGAACAGACAGAACAAAATATAAAACTTAGAGGAAGAAGAATGCCAATAGAAGAGTCCATTAGGTTATAAGAAGGTGGTAATAAGATAAAAATTTTAAATGTGATGGCTCATGACCTTCAGACGTGGAATGTTGTAATAGACCTATGGAAAATGTAGTTGTAGCATATTACATACAAGCTAATCAAGAACCAGATGCATAAAATATGTATAGATATCTAGAAACATTCCTAGGAGAAACTATTAAGGCATTCTGAGAAGCCTACAGGACAAACTTCTCCAAAGATTTTTAGGGATTGGTAGATTTAGGAGCCAATCCATATAATTTTGTAAATAAAGTACATGCTTTACTAACAGGTGAAGATCCCAATAGTGGATTAATAGTATTACAGAACAGAGCTTTAATAAATTTAGAGCAATTAAGAAAAAATAATTGATAAAAAATTAAGGAATTTCTAAACGAGTATTTCTATTATTGTATCATTAGTGGAAACTCGTTTGAACAGACTCTAGGAAAAAGATTATTTAATAAATTACCTGGAGCCTTAGGAAGAGAAATGGAAGAAAAATGGTCTAAAAGAGAAGGAGTAGTACAAAACCCAGACACTAAATGGTCAATAGGACAAAGAATACACATGTAATGGAAGTATTACAAGAAAAGTGTACAAATATACAAATACAAAAACAATTAAAAAGAAATGATTCAGATTTATGTAAATATATATATATATATATTACACAACATTATGATCAAGATTATAAGAAAAGAAGATATAAAAAATCATATAAAAAGGATTATCGTCCTAAGAAAAATATTATTTAAGAAAGTCAGAAGCAAAAAAACCATATCTAAATAAACAGCCACATATAAGAAAATATAACACCAATAGAACTTATAAAAATAAATTAGAATGTTTTACTTGTGGAAGTATAGAACAATTAGCAAATACTTGTCCAAACAGAAATAATAGTAGATCTAGAAATACACAGTTAATAGACGATGTAAATGAAAATCTAATAAATGTAGATGAATATATATCAGACAATGAAAGCATATACTCCATCAGGAGTATGGAGGTATTTGAAGAAGAAAAAGACCCATTGAATTCCTCGGATTCTGAAGGACAAGAATTTATAAATGAAGTAGGATTAGAAAAGATAATACCAGACTATCCTGATTTAGTCAACTTTATAGAAGAATGTGAACATAAATTTGAAAGAGGTAAAGGACTAGATAGTAACCAGTGTTTTAACTGTGGATGGTTTTCAAGTAAAAATAAAAGGGAAAAATGTAGAAAATGTTATATAGAAGGATGCATAACTTGTATAAAAAAAAACCTCACAAATGCAAAAATCAAAAAATAAGTTAAGAAATTTAAATAGACAGGAACCAATGAATAAAACAACAGATGATAAAATATTAGAACTAGAAGAAAGAGTAAGAAGGTTGGAAATAAGAATAAATAGTCTCGAGAAGAATAAAGAAGTAATTAAGGAAGAAGAAGTAATAGAAGTAGAATTATTGAATACATCTGTGAAGGGAATAAACAGAAAAAATCAATAAATATATCATTAGAAGGAATGATATGTAATGAAGATAAAAAGATTAGTACAGTCAAAGTTTTAACAAGAATAAGGATTCAAGATTATGAGTTTGAAACATTAGTCATAATAGATTCAGGATGTACAAAAAGTATATTAAATAGCAGAATTTTACCACCAAGACTAATTAAAGAATTACCTAAGCCACAAAACTCCATGAAAATGGATGGAACTTATAACACCTATACAAAGTATAGACCAAGAGCAAAAGTAAGTTTTATCAACACTTGCAAAAAATTCTATCAGACATCATTTAAACTCAATGAAATACTGGTCAGAGACTTAAACATAAGGGCAAACTTTGTGTTAGAATTAGATTTTATGGTACAAAATAATGGAGGATATTTTGTTACTAGAGATTGGATAATCTTCACAAGCAATATTACTCACTCACCAGTACAGACACAATCTATACTAACTAAATATCATTTTCCTAAGGATAAATTAGAAGAAGAATGCTCAAATAATCAGATAAAACCCAAAAAACCACTAGAATGTGATAAGGGAGAAAATTGTACATGTAGTAACAATAAAAAGAATACAATGTATGAAGAATGACAAGATTTATTAACAGTTGAAGAATTAGAAAACGACTACGCTCTAATAAAAATGGATACAGAATTGTACAATTTTAAGAGAGGAATACAACGGATAGGAGTAATAAAAGATCAACAAGACCTAGATAAAATAATACAAATTCTAGACAAACTAAAAATAATTGGAGAAAAATCTTTGCAGCACCAGGACTCCAATCAAATTACCTATAAATTAGAAATAATAAATCCATAATATACTATAAAAACAACATCTATAGAAGCTACAAATGAAGATCTTAAAGATTTTAAAGTACAAATAAAGGAACTATTAGAATTAGGGATAATTAGAAGATCCAAGTCAAGACATAGATCAGCAGCTTTCATAGTAAGAAACCATAGTGAAATAGTATGAGGGAAAGCTAGAAAGGTAATAAATTATAAAATACTAAATGATAACACTACGATGGATGGATATAAGTTACCAGACAAAACAGAATTAATAAATAGAATACAAGGAAGAAAAGTATTTAGTAAGTTCGACTGTAAATACGGATATTATCAAATTAAGATGCACGAGGATAGTATACAATGGACAGCTTTCACATGTCCAGAAGGACATTTTGAATGGCTAGTTATGTCGTTCGGACTAAAGATAGCTCCTCCAATTTTTCAAAGAAATATGCATAGTATTTTTAAAAATTATAAGAATTTTATATTAGTATATGTAGATGATATCTTAGTTTTCAGTAATAACATAAGAGAACATCTAGGACATTTACAACAAGTCTTTAAATTATTTGTAGACAATGGAATAATAATAAGTAGGAAGAAAATGAAACTATGTAAAAATAGTATTAATTTCCTAGGAGTAGTCATTAGGGATGGTAGAATAAAATTACAACCACACATAGCTAAGAAGGTCTTAGAAATGTTAGATAGATTAGATAAAATCAAGGATTTACAAAAGCTTCTAGGACTACTAAATTATGCTAGAGCTTTCATTAAGGATTTTGGAAAGGTTATAAGGCCACTATATTCTAAAACTGGATCAACGGGCCAGAAGACTTTTAATGTTGAAGACATAAAATTAGTCCAACAGCTTAAATGTGTGATCCAAGACATCATAGACTTCACACTGCCATTAGAAACAGACTATTTAATAGTCAAAATAGATAAAAGTCTTCGAGGATGGGAGCAATATTAAAAGAAAAACCTAATAAATATAGTGAGAAGAAAGATGAAAAAATTTGTTCTTATTCAAGCGAAAAATATGAAGAAAAAGGCAATCTAAATAGTATAGACGCAGAAATACTAGCAGTAATCTACGGTTTAAATAGTTTAAATTTTATATATTAAATAAACCTGAAATATTAGTAAAAACTGACTGCAAAGCTATAGTAAAATTCTATCACAAAATAAAAGAAAAAAAATAGTAGTAAAAAGAGGTGGTTAAATTTATTAGACGCCACTTCAATTTACAATATTATACTAGAACATATTAAAGAAAAAGATAATAATCTAGCAGATCAAATTAGTAGACTAATAAAAGACAACTAACGAATCTTGTTTCAGTATGTATATAGGCAAAGGAAAAGGTAAGGCCTCGTCCTCGTCCTCCCAAGACTATCTGAGGAAGTTTATGAGCAATACTCATTATAGACCACTTATAATGTTGGAACATCCAAAATTAGAAAGGATGATTTTCGGGCCGCACAACCTGATCAGTTATGAGCCATCCAACCTGACTTTCAAACTTAGACCAGACGTGCGAATAGACAAACAATAGATATGCCTGATAAATAATTTATGGATATCCTATAATAAGACACCTAGAAATAATATCTATTTCATTTCAGTCCTAAATGCTTTAAGTTATTATTTTACTGAGAAGAATAACACTAACAGATTTAAATTTTGTGTTGTTCTTAGGGGACAGACACAAGGAGTATGTCAAACATGTATAGAGGTGATGGACTCTATAAAGACTATACAACACCTCTCTATAAAGGCTTCAATGACCTCATAGAGGCATTAGACTATGTCCGAGGAAATATAGGGCCAAACTATTATATTACTCCAACTTTAAGACCAAATATGAAAGAAGTTCCCCAATATACTATCAAAAAAGTTATAGATAAAATTATATTTTGTGATTATTGTTCATCGATGACCGAAGCTTTTAGAAGACTAAATCATGCAAATGAGACAAGATAGTAAGAACCTTATAAATGAAAAGGGAAAAATGATAGAACATATAGGAATTTTACAAGATCATATTAAAGTTCTTCATTATGAATTATCCCAACAGACTCAGCAGACCTATGAAACTCAAATGGTTTCGAAGAGTTGTCCATCTCTTTTAAAAATGGATAAGAAGGGTGTGCATTCCCCAATGAATGTAGAAAGACCTATTGTATCGGGTAATGATACAACTATTCTAGTTCAAATGGCAACTGGTAAAGACTCACCAAATCTGTTAAAACATTGCCAAAAATTGTAGGGAGAATTCTCCCAACCAGTTTCAAAATAACAGGTACTCAGACACTAGACGAAGGAACGTCTGCATTTACCCAAAACAAAATTAAGAAAGGTTTCTACCTGTGGAGAAGGAAAAGTGGTAAAATAAATATATAAAAAATAGTATCAAACTCTATCAAAAAATTGCTAGCAGAATAACCTAAAGAAATAGTAATGAAATATACAAAGCCTGAGCCTAGATTCAGGATTTTCTCGATACCAGAAGAAGAAACAAGACCTAGGATTGGAACAAGACTAGGACTTTCGAGTAAAGATGGTGAAGAATATGATCCAATAATGAAAGATTACTATAACTCAGCTCTAGATTAATTCGCTTAAGATACAAATACAGACGATGACTCTGGAATGAATTTCTCTCCAGAAACATTACATAATTTGGAAACGCAAGTAGTGACATACTCATAAGAAGAAAAAACTCAAGACGTAAGCAATAATGTAAAGGATGAATAATTGATGCCAATTGGAAAATAAATGAATGGATATGAATTAAAGATGAAACATAACTATGTGATGATGGGGCTCACAAAGTGTACCCGGCATGCAAAAGTTTCTTAAACACATTTGAAGTTCGGAATTAAAATCTGTCAGACGCCTATAAATACCCACTTCTTCATACTTAAGAGGACAGAGTAAAAGAGAAGTTCGAAACATAAGAACTTAAGAGTCGATACAAAAGTGAGAATTTCTTATTTTCTAAAATTCTATTTCCAAGTTAAAAAAAAAAAGTAAGTTGTGTATAGTTTTTAAGTTGTTTCATCTGTAGCAGCGAAGTTTTTAGGGGCTCTCGAAAGGGAAACTTCTATCTACCTTAAGGCAGTAAGTAGTTGTTATTTAAGATCATTGTAATTTTTCTCCCTACTATGTAAATTAAGTTTGTAATATAAAATTTCATGAACTCTTTGAATTCTTGTAAATTGCTTGATATACCCCTAGTATATGGTTAGTCTCTCAGTTTTTTAGTAATAATGATGGATTAATCTGTAAATTTCTAGGGATTTAAAAGTCTAAAAAAGATTTGAAAGAACTGTTGTGTTGTCCCCGAGGTGTGATTAAAGAAGATATTACTCAAATACCTAAAACTGAAGAGAAAGGGATGAATAGGGTATTATAAAAAAAAGTATTTTGGGAGAAAAACATACTTTAATTTAGATAATTTCACTACTACACATGACTAAGGATAACGAAGGAGGGAGTACTGAGTAGGATTTTACACCATATTTAAAAAATATATCTGCTTCAACCCTGCTGCTTGCTCATTAAGAATCAAGAAATGCTATTTATCTTTTTTGTGTGTTTTTTGAGTTTTTGTTTAGTTTTTTCTCATTTATAAACCTAATTTATATATTTGAAACAACTCTAGAAGAGATAAATAATTGAAAGAAAAGGACATAAATTAAATAACTCATGAATGGATACCTTTAAGTTTCAGTTTTTTACCTTTTGGTTATCCATTATTATTACCTATTTTAAAGATCTTAATTATCCTTTAGTACAATAGTTACATACCTATAGAAAATATATATAGCATTACTAAGTTCTCTTCAAATGTTTTTTAGCCAACATATGCTAAGTAACAGATCTAAAATTTTAAATATTTTTTTGTTTTTGTGCAGATGGGGAGGCTGATAGTGAATTATTTGACACAAATTATAGAGGATCTAAGCTGGGGGAGGAAAGGCATGATTGATCTATAAACGAATTAAACTAAAGGTACTAAAGATAGGAGAAGAATCTATACAGGTGCAGTGTACTATCCTTTCTTTTTTGATGCTTTGATTTGACATCTAATTAACATTCTTCTGCAGGCTCTTTTGTTCAATACAAATATATTGGATGATGTTATATAGTAGCAGCATGCAAGTAGAGTTTAACTTCAGTTTCAAAAATTATTCTTTATCAAATTATTTGTCTTTGAAGCTGTCAATTATACATATTAACTATTTTATGAAAATTCAGCATGTGGTTGTGCAGATATATTTTCATCTTTCATAGATCATTAAAAATCACAATTGGTCCTCTACTTCTCCATTATGTAATTTGTTCGATTAAAAATAGGAAATAAATGTGCATGTTTTTCATCTAAACATGTGACTATCAACCATCATTAATTAGCCATGGTTAATTAGCCATTTATCTGTTGTATCACAATTTCATAATTTTTTGTTTAGAAATAGTTAATTTGTATTGTCTGAAGGGGAGTCATGGAGTAACTGGTAAAGTTGTTTCCATCTGATCAAGAGGTCATGAGCTCAAGCCTTGAAAACAACCTCTTGCACAAATGCAAGGTAAGGCTGTGCACAATAGACTCTTGTGATCGGGCCCTTTCCCAAGACCTTGCGCATAGCGGAAACTTTTACATTGGATTGCCCTTTTTAGTTTGTATTTTCTGAAAAATAAATGCAATAATACATTTTGAGGTTCAAAAAAAGTTCTTTTTTCTTCCAATGAAGTTATTCACTTTTTATAAATTTATTTCATAGTAAATAATTTTTAATATTATACGTGCGTAGGAAATTCATATCGACCAAGATTGTGTTTACTATTTATTCATAAATATTACATGGACATGAATGACCATTTGATTCCTGAAATAAGAATGTGTTAGTGGTAACTTGTAATACTTTCTCGATCTACCGAATGGAAGAATAATAGGAAATAAGTTGGAATAATGTATCCATTTTGAAAGCCAGATTTCAAAAAAAAGAGGTCGTTCTTGATAGCTTACATATAGGTAATAGGATGTCTATAAAAAATTGATATTAACAATTAATTTGTTAACTAAACAAAATAAAAAAGAAAAACAAGAGTGAAGAACGAGAAGGTCTGTCCCAAAGTTTTTTTTTTAATTTCTTATCCCACGGCTTATTACTTTTCATTTAAGAATGTGATGAATTTTGATAAGTATTTTATAAATAAAACTCAAAACATGCACATATTAATACATATTAGACACTATTAATTTTGAGTAAGCATCCATAATTTGAAAAGTTTACGCTCCTCTCTTCTCTCTCTTTCTAACAAAAGTTCTCTTCATCGTCGCCAATGTCTCTTTGACGTGACTGTCATCTCCGGCAAAGAAGACACCGGCATAGTAATATTACTGGCGGCAGGTAAGTAAGCTATCTTCTCTCTCCCTCCCTCTCCTCTCCTCTGGTCTCTCTCTCTTCTACTCCCCCACTATTTCTATTTCAGTCCTCTCGCTGGTATTTGGGTTCCCACTTCGACGAGGCTAGGTAAGAAGCAGATCTGTCCGCGATTTGGGTCAGCCGACCTGAAGTGATTGCCACCGGCGACCCTCTAGCGATTTCCCGGTGATGTCATTCCGGCTAATGTCAATGTGCCGGAATCCAACTGAGCAAGAAGGATCTGAGTATTGGATCCATGTTTTCCAATGAATTCGAACCTCTGAACTTTATTTTACTGAGCTTTATTGTATCTCTCTTTTTAATATCTTCTCTATTTATAATTTATGTGGGTTAATTTGTTGCGGAATATTTGTTCTGTATATCAGTGTCTAGCATCTGTTGTGCTTGAATTTTGGTTGTATTTTGTGTTTTACGTGTACCTTTTATTGTTATTGTTGTTTTAGCTTGTCCTATTCTTTGGGTTGAGTAGTGGCTTGGGTGGCACATGGCGGAATAGGGTCATGTTCGAGGGATCATGGGGGATCTGTGGGGCTGGAAGAGGGATCGGGGGATGCGGGTGGGGTAGGTCCGAGATGTAGAGTACAGGTTATTAAGAGAGGGGATAAGAGAGCTAATAATTTGAAGGTAGGGTCGTGGAACATAGGAACCCTACAGGGTAAGTCTATAGAATTGGTTAAGATTCTTAAGAAGAGAAAGATTAGTATTGCGCGTCTCCAGGAGACTAAGTGGGTAGGGTCCAAGGCTAGGGATATAGATGGGTACAAGTTGTGGTATTCAGGTAGTGATAGACGTAGGAATGGCGTAGGTATCTTAGTGGACGAG
The DNA here is from genome assembly GCF_002878395.1 of Capsicum annuum. NCBI lineage: Eukaryota > Viridiplantae > Streptophyta > Magnoliopsida > Solanales > Solanaceae > Capsicum > Capsicum annuum. Next base: position 220,075,534 of record NC_061111.1, on the reverse strand, counting down.
GAGCTTAGGGGGCAGGTGGTAGAGGTTAAAAGGATTAGTGATAGGGTATGACTATCAAGTTGGTCTTGGGGGGTTACTTTGAATATCTATTGTGCGTATGCGCCACAAGTGAGCCTAGACATGGAGGAGAAGAAGAGATTTTGGGAGGTTTTGGATGAGGTGGTTAGGGGCGTGCTAAGTTTGGAGAAAATTTTCATAGGAGGGAATTTCAATGGGCACATCGGGTCATTGCCGTTAAGGTATGATGATGTGCATAGAAGCTTTGGGTTTGGGGTTAGGAATGATGAGGGAACTGCTCTTTTGGAGTTTGCGAGGGCCTTTGGGTTGGTGGTAGTGAATTCCTAATTTCCAAAGAAAGAAGAGCATCTGGTTACTTTTCGTAGTAGGTTAGCCAAGACCCAGATTGACTTGTTCCTGCTTAGGAAGGGGGATAGAATTTTGTGTAAAGATTGTAAGGTTGTCCCGAGTGAGAATCTTGCGACCCAGCATAGACTACTGGTGATGGACTTTGTTATCAAGAAGGGCAACTTGAGGCAGGTTAGGAAGGGTTGACCTAGAGTTAGGTGGGGCAGTCTGACTCTGGGTAGTGCTTTGGAGATAGGGGGTAAAGTTGGAGGGGATGAGGGTATGGGATAGTAGGGGGGATATGGATAGTATGTGGGATAGGGTTGCTAGTTGCATCAGGGAGTCTGCTAGAGAGGTGTTGAGTGTTTGAAGAGGTGGGTCTGGCCGGTATCATGGGTATTGATGGTGGAATAAAAATATTAAGAAGAAGGTGTCTTACGTTAAGTTGGTTGAGAGTAAGGATGAAGAGGAGAAGCGGGTGAGCAGGAAAGAGTACAAGTTAGCTAAGAAGGAGGCTAAGTTAGCAGTTACGGCTGCTAAGACAGCAACTTTTGAGAGTTTGTATAAAGGGTTAGAGGAGAAGGGCGGGGAGAAGAGGTTGTTTAGGCTTGCCAAGGTTAGAGAGTGGAAGGGTTGGGATCTGGACCAAGTAAAATGCATTAAGGGGGAGGATCACAGAGTTTTGTGAAAGACGTCCTCATTAATAAAAGATGTCAATCGTATTTCCATAGGCTCTTGAATGATAAGGGGAATAGAGGTGTCGTGTTAGGGGAGTTAGAACAGTCCGAAGAGTGTCGCGACTTTGGCTTTTGTCGGTGTTTTAAGGTAGAGAAGTTCAGTGAGGTTATTCACAAGATGCGAAGGGGCAGGGCAACGGGGCCCGACGAGATTTCAGTGGATTTTTGGAAGTTCTCTGGTCGAACTGGTTTGAGGTGGTTAACCAACTTATTTAACAATATTTTTAAGTCAGTAAAGATACCCGAGGCATGGAGATGGAGCATGATGATTCCTTTGTATAAGAACAAGGGTGACATTCAGAGTTGCAATAATTACCGGGGTATTAAGTTATTGAGTCACACGATGAAGATTTGGGAGAGGGTGGTAGAGCGGAGGTTGAGGAAGATTGTGTCTATTTCAGAGAATCAATTTGGTTTTATGCCTGGTCGCTCCACGACTGAGGAAATTCACCTAGTGCGGAGACTGGTAGAGCAGTACAGAGAGAGGAAGAGGATCTTCATATAGTGTTTATTGACTTGGAAAAGGCGTATGACAAGGTCCCTAGGGAGGTTCTTTGGAGATGCTTGGAGGCGAGAGGGGTCCCGGTAGCGTTCATCAGAGCGATTAAGGATATGTATGAGGGGACAAAGAGTCATGTAAGGACAGTGAGAGGACATTCTGAGCATTTTTTGGTCTTGACAGGGTTGCACTAGGCATCAACTCTAAGTCTGTTTTTATTTACTTTGGTGATGGATGTGTTGTCGCGAAATATTCAAGGCGAGGTGCCTTGGTGTATGCTTTTCGCGGATGATATTGTTTTGACTGAGGAGTCACGACAAGGGGTTAATGATAAGCTGGAGGTTTAGAGACAAACCCTGGAGTCTAAATATTTTAGGTTTAGTAGGACCAAGACGGAGTACTTGGAGTGCAAGTTTAGTAAATCGAGGCAAAGGGAGGTGATAGTGGAGTTGGATTCCCAGGTGGTTTGCAAGAGGGATAGTTTTAAGTATCTTGGGTCTACGATTCAGGGGAATGGAGATATAGATGAGGATGTCTCTCACCGTATTGGGGCAGGTTGGATGAAATGGAGGCTTACTTCGGGAATTTTATGCTATAAGAAGGTGCCTCCCAAGTTGAAAGGCAAATTCTATAGAACTGCAGTCCGGCATGTTATGTTGTATGGATCGGAGTGTTGGTCGTTTAAGAATTCTCATATCCAAAAGTTGAAGGTGGCAGAAATGAGGATGTTGCGTTGGATGTGTGGATTCTCGAGGGCTGACGGGGTTAGAAATGAAATTATTCGGGAAAAGGTGGGAGTAGTGTCAGTGGAGGATAAAATTCTAAAAGTGAGGTTGAGGTATTTTGGTCATGTGATGAGGAGGGACGCGGATACCCTAGTTCGTAGATATGAGAGGTTGGCCTTGAAAGATTTCAAGCGGGGTAGGGGTAGACCAAAGAAATGCTGGAGAGAAGTGATAAAGCGTGACTTGGAGTAGTTACAGCTGACTGAGGACATGACCCTGAATAGGAAGTTATGGAGGAATAGCATTAGGATAGAGGGCTAAGGGTGTGAATGAGTCGCAGTCAGTATTTAGGTTGAACTTGGTGTCCTGTGTTTGGCAATGTACAATATGTTTGTGGATGTCGTACATATGTTATTTTATCCTGTTCTATGCTTTTGTTGCTCTTTCATACTGTCTTTTGTCATGAGCTGGGGATCTATCGGAAACAGCCTCTCGACCTCTTTAGAGGTAGTCGTATGGGCTGCGTACACTCTACCCTTCCCAGACCCCACTATGTGGAGATATACTGGGTTTGTTGTTGTTGTTGTAGACACTATTAATTTAAAAAATAAGATATTATACTGAAACTTATTTTTATTCTTAAGGAATAATCAATGAGCTGATTGACTAAATAAATGCTTATAAATTTATAGGCAAAATGGTTTGATGGACCCTTGTACTGTGTCCGTTTTGTAATGTGGATACTCCTTCTTACATATTTGTCATCTGGACCCTTGAACAAAAAAAAAGCAACATTTTAAATCCTTTGACCATTAACCGATCTATGTGGCATTAAAATAGCTGACTAGGACAGAGTGCGTGATTACACACGCGTGAAGTGCGAGTGAGGATCATTTTTTGGTTAATTTTATATTAAAATAGTTTTAAAAAAAAATCATCCCCCCCACCCACCCTACCAAAACCTTTCTTCTTTCTTCATTCACCATTATAGCCCCCACCCCACTCTTCTTTTTCTCTGTTTTCTCTCTCAATCATTTCTCTCTTTGAATTCCTTTCTCGATTTCTCTCTACTCTCTTTCCATTCTTTTTGCATCTTCTCCTATTTCTCTCTTTTTTTGCTCAATTTATGTGTGTGAATCTGTGAAAAGCACTTAGTTGAGGTCCATCAATCCCAAAAGAAATTGTTCACTAATTTCAACAATTGATTGGAGAGGGTCAAAGAGGAGATCATAACGCCTTAACCAGTCCAATTAATTGCAAAGAAGTTTCGAGTAATAGTACTTTCATATTTGGTTTGGTTACAACATAGGTAATCGATCAGATCTAAAAAAGAACTCACGAAAAGCATGTAAAGAGAAAAGATTTGTTTCACTTTTGGTTGGAGTTTCTGAAAGTGTCTTTGCAGTAGTAATGAAAAATTAATTTTCTGGTACCAGTTGTTTAATCAGGTAGTAATCAAGAACCCCTTTTCTGTTATTTTTTTGTTTATCTATTTTTTGCCTCTGGTTTTTTTTATTCTTGTGGAATTGTGGGAAGAATCAAAGATAGAAACTTCAGAGAACCATGCAAGAAGTTATGATTTTTTTTTCTTTTTCGAGTGTATGTTTTAAATTGATTATGTATTGTGTAACTAAATTGATAATGTAGTGGTGACGAATGTGTACCCCCTGTGCTCCCCAGACCCCACTTTGTGGGAACACACAGGGTATGTTGTTGTTGAAACTTAATTATAATGTAATCTTTGTTGTGAAAGATCTTTGATTTCTATTACCATGAAATTGGATAGTTGAAATGTAATTTCTCTAATTTTGAAGTTTATTTTGTTTTTAAAGCACTGATCTGGTTTGAGATTTCTATTTGTTGGAATGAAATGGACTCGAATAGAGTGTAAGATGTATGAATATGAATGAATTGAAAGAAACAAAGAACACTGAGAAGCAAAGCAAAAGATAGAGAAACAAAGAAAAGCGAAAGTCAAGTGATTCAAGAAAAGTTGTCTTCACCTTTAAGAGAAAATTGATAAAAAAAAAAAATAAAAATGAAAAAATGTAATTGTTGGACTGTCTTTCTGCTTTACCTATAAACTTTTCTTGCTTCTTAGGCAAAGAATAAGAAGATGAAGATGGTGAAGGAAAAGAAGAACGAGAAGAGGAGGGAGAAGACTAGGAAAAAGAAAGAAAAGGGGGAAGAGAGAGGAACGGGGGTCAAGGGTGGGAGGTGGGGGTTGGTTTTTTTAATTTATTTATTTATTTATTTTAATATTTAATATTTTTTATACTTAAAAATGACATGGAAGATGTCATGGCAGCTGACGTGGGGCGAGTGTGTTACACTCTCCAAAAACGTATTTAAAATATTGTTTTTTAGTGGATTAAGGGTCCAGATGACAAACATGTAAGTAGGAGTATCTATATTACAAAACAGACATAGTACAAGGGTCTATCAAGCTATTTCGTCAAATTTATATAACAAGATTATCATTTCTATACAAGTATGGACATTCGAACCCTCTTAAACCAACTTGCAATACATATGCCGATATTGAACATTTTTTAAATATGTTTTCTGTAATAACTTAATTAATAAAAATAACATTTCGTGATTTATATTATTTTTTTTATCGCGCGAATAAATTAACTAATTATTAAGTAATGAAGGACTAAAAAGGGTGAGAGTTACCCTATTCATTTGAGTAACAAGAATCAATTAGAGAAAAAAACCACGATTAATCATTTTAGAATGTCAAAAAATTCAAAACAGTAAATTATAATTTGTCAAAATGATCAATCAATATTTAAGACCTGATGGACTAAAAAAAAAAAAAAGTGCAAACCTTCAATTAGAAGGAAAAGCATCAAAGCTTGCTATTTAACGTCAACCAAAAGTCAAGTCCCCACCAAACCTGTATTTATAAAACCAAAAAAAAAAAAAAAAAAACTTCCTTCATATTTCTTAAAATTTTACAAATGGAGTCGTCACAAGCCAATCTAACATGCCAAAATCTCCCTAGAATACTCTCCTCTTTTGTTGACACATTCGTCGATTTCTCAGCCAGTGGCGGCCTTTTTCTACCACCACCAACCCATTCATCATCAAACAACCAAACAGTATTCCCTTCTCCAACTCGTTTAATTGCTATTGGTGATCTCCATGGTGATTTCCAAAAAACTAAAGAAGCCTTCAAACTTGCTGGTTTAATTAATGAAAGTGATAAATGGTGTGGTGGGTCAACAACAGTTGTACAAATAGGTGATGTATTAGACCGTGGTGGTGAAGAATTAAAAATTCTTTATTTTCTTGAAAAGTTGAAAAGGGAAGCTTTAAAAGTAAATGGTAATGTAATTACTATGAATGGTAATCATGAGATTATGAATGTTGATTTTGATTTTAGATATGTTACTAAAGAGGGTCTTCAAGAGTTTCAAGATTGGGCTATGTGGTATTGTGTTGGTAATCATATGAAAATGTTGTGTGATGGTGTTAGTGTTGTTCAAGATTTGTTTGATGGGATACCCTTTGAATTTCGTGGCGTTAAGCCGGATGTTTTTGATGGGATTAGAACGCGTATAGCAGCGTTAAGGCCGAAAGGGCCGATTGCTGAGAGGTTTTTAGCAAAGAATCAGACGGTTATTGTGGTTGGTGATTCGGTGTTTGTGCACGGTGGGCTATTGGTTAAACATGTGGAGTATGGATTTGAGAATGTGAATGAGGAAGTGAAGGATTGGATTTGTGGATTGAAGGGAAGAGTTTCGAGGGATTTGGTTAGAGGAAGGGATTCTGTTGTTTGGTTGAGGAAGTTTTCGAAGGAGTTGGAGAAGGATTGTGATTGTTCTACTCTTGAACATGTGCTTGCTACGATTCCTGGAGCGAAGAGGATGATAATGGGACATACAATTCAAGAAAGTGGGATTAATGGAGTTTGTGGTAACAAAGCTATAAGGATTGATGTAGGAATGTCAAAGGGATGTACTAATGGATTGCCTGAGGTTTTAGAGATTGATAGGGATAAAGGATTGAGAATTTTGACGTCGAATCCACTGTATCAAAATGGAAAGGAGGGTTCTTTGGATGCTAAACCTAAGGATGGTCTTGGTTTGGTGCTCCCTGAACTAGGACCAAAGCAAGTTGAGGTGGAGGCGTAATTGGGTGATTGAACTCACAATGATCTAATCTTTTTTTTCGACATTCTTGGGGATTGTATTTCTCCGTTGTTGGTATGATTCTTCTATTGCTCTTATACTAGACCATTGTGTGGTGATGAGAAAAGTATTGTTTTAAACTGATGTATGGTTAAGATATTGTGAATTATTAGCTATTAGCTCTATTGAAAAATTGGTGTACTGAGATATTAGTGATTACTCAGTTTGCATTTTTTTATTCTTTGTTATGTGTTTCAGTATTACTGTCGTTTCATTTCTACTAGATAGGCCCCCATGTGCTCCTATAAATGACAGTTTAATTCTTTTGCTGAATTGTTGAATCTGAAGTAGAGAACTGGTTCCTTAAATTGGAGTCCTTGGTTAGGTTGCATGCATTGACGAACACTTTATCTTGATTATTAGCCATCCATCTGGAAAATGAGTATCTATTACAAAGTGACATGAAGGGTGCTTTTGTTGGATGTTAGATCGATAATCTTTTAGAGATTTTGTTTTTGGATGAGCAACGATTTTGTAATGTTTTCTGCTCTTTAAAGGTTCATTGTTGGATCTCTCGAAGGTGTATTATTTCTGAAAAGAAAAACGCTGGAGTTTCCTATATTTTGTAGAACACATTTTCTTGGCAGATGCTTTCTTGCTTTTGTGACCGTTCTTAGCATTCTCTTCTTCTTGAAGCTCTGAAGTAAAAATTATTTCTTAGATGTTCTGGTCCACTTATATCAAGCTCTGGTAATTACAGGGGACAAGTAGATTAAATCACTATAGAGCTGTGTCACCTTCCACCCATCGCATGGTAAAGATGCAATAAGTTGCTCTGTCTATTCTTGCTGGAGACACTTGAATTGCTTAAAATTTTGTTGTTTGTTCTGTAACCTTTTCCTCGAGGCTTTCAATATCTGGGCCAACCTTATCGAGGCCATGTATATACAGATTGGCAGTGAACCAGGCCTCTCGTAGTATAATATTGGTTTCATGATGGGTCGGAATTAGCTTTTAGAAGAAACTATGAAACTGGGGAGTTAGAGGCGTGGGTGAACTTCTGACTGTAAATTAGGGCTTAGAATTAACCAGGGAGAACCAGATAGGTATAAAGAGATGGAGGCACTGAAGGATTTACTCTGTAAATTCTGGTTACAAAATGTTGACCTTAAGTCGGAATGGCTCAACAAAATGGGCTTGGAGATAATCTGGGAAAATGGGCACCCCATAAAGCAGCCAGATTTTGTTGGATTACCGCACATGAAGCTTATCTAACACAGTCAAAATTGCAGAGAAGGGGGATGCTGTGCTGCAGGCGTTTCATGTGTGAAGTGAAAGAGGTCAGTTAGATGTTTCTAAACTGCTAGGCAGCAAAGAAGCTGTGGGGGTATGTTTCTTAGTTTATATAACTTCCATGTGGATATAATCCAATAACAGTGAAAAAGCTTCTATGGAGCTGAACCGGAAGGATAGTAAGAGAAGAAGACAGGAAGGTTTTTTTGCTAATTGACTGGAGAGGGAAGGGACGTTGGTGACACACATTTGGTTACTGGGTTAAAGATGGTGATCGGTGGTAATGAACATCTTTTGAATTGACACTACATTGGTGTATACCTTCGGTGATGCTTGCAATGTACGACAAATATTTCACGAGGTTTAGATTAATATCAATGGATCCTTCTATCAGTCATTCATTGAATGACAAGTAACTAGAAATGGCGAAGACAGACGATTTAAATAAACGGAAAATCAAAAGAAAACGGTATCGAGAGTGACTGAAACTCGTGTATGGTTAACCTGTGCATGGTTGGATGGACTGGGAGAGCACATTTAATGTCAAACTTTGTTTCAGAAATGTATAGACATACATTGTCTATGCATTAGAAACACTTTGATTTTCTGATGGCATGCATCACAAGGAATGCATGTTTTTGCAGCAGTTCTGCCAACACTTCCTAGTGGAGATTACTCTATGCCAATTTTCGCCCTTCATTAGCAACTCAATGAAGTTGAGAGTGGATGCACCACAATCAATCTCAAGAAAATGTTAAAATAGTGATGATTCAATTACACTGACGGTGTGTTTGGTATGAAGGAAAATGTTTTCCATGAAAAATATTTTCCTAGAAAATGTTTTTCCAGAAAACAAGTTGATTTCTTACTTGTTTTCTTATGTTTGGTTGGTGGATGGAAAATATTTTCTAGTATTTGGTTGGTGAATGAAAAAATATTTTTCAAAAAATACATTTTAGTGTTTAGCTAAAGCGTAAAAATACATTTTAGAATCCTTTTTTAAAATATAAATTAAAAAAAATTAAATTCTTTTTTGGGAAAGGGGTTGGTAGGCGGGGAGGGGGGTAGTAGGAGTTGGGAGTCAGGGTAGGGGAGTGAAGGGGAAGGGATAAGAAAAAAATTGAAATTTTTTTTAAAATAAATTTAATTTTTTTTTTTTTGGGGTTGGGGGGGGGGGGGGGGGGGGGGGGGGGGGGGTGGGGGTGGTGTCCGGGTGATAGGGTATTAGGGGCGGGGTAGATGATTTTGAGAATTGTATAAACATTTCAACTTTAAAGTGAAGTTAAAAGAGAGTTTTGGAAAATGTTTTCCTTACTTTTTGAAGGGAAGTCATTTTCCTATCTAAGGAAAATAAGTTGGTTTGGAAAACATTTTCCAAAACATATAAGCTAATCAAACATAAGAAAACTGGAAAACATTTTTCAGAAAATGTTTTCCGTCCTACCAAACACACCCTAAGACAGTTTAAAATTTTGTAAAATTTACGATAAGAGGGATTATACACGTGAGACTATTGCTTCAGACATCCAAGATTCTGTTTTAGTGCATACCATGACACTTTCTACATTTCACCAATTAGTTTATTGAAAGGCGACACAATTACTTGAACTCTCTGATGATGAAATAGACTTGTTTGAATGCTTTCTTGGAGTTGATTGTTTTGAATATCAATCACTTGCAAGCAAGGTAAGTAGACAAGCCTTTAAGGGATGTCCCTATGAAAGTTCTTGTTCCCAAGATTGGGCTCTCTGAGAAAAGCAGATTGCCCAAAGATGGGGAAATTGTGCTTTGAAGTTGCAAATTAGGAAGAGTGAAGGCCATAACCCTTTGTTTATTTGTACTCCAGGTGACACCAAACAAGAGCAAAAAAGAAGAATTTTCGGATCTGCTTTTTATATATTTTTATTGGGATCTTATTCTATTTGAGTGAATTGAGAAATGGGTTTGATTGTTGATATATATGAGATATTGCATTTTCTGGATAATTCAAATCAAAGCAATTGGACATCTAACTTGGATCTTTATGACATACTGATCAGTGGATGCACTTTTGTCATGTATTATGTTCGTCACACGAAATAGATACTCCATTATATTCATAGAATATAAGTGGCCAAAAAAGGTGTTGGACTTGTAAGAAGTTTTTGAAAAGATAGTAGAACTTGGATTGTTTCCACAAAGAAGAGAAATCATCATGCACAAAGGACTGAAAGTTCTGAACAATGTAAAATTTCATGAACTTTACAGCAGTAGCTGCATTGCACCTCAAAAAATACTGCACTAACAATTCACACTATACTTTTTGTTCGAAAAACTCGTACACTATTATAAAATTTGAAAGTTAAAGGTAAAATAAAGGGACTTTGAATTAAAAGGGACAAACAAGTTTCTCAATTAAGTAAGGGTTCTTCAAGTTTTAATAATTAGGTAAAAGGGACAAAAAAAATTCAGTTTTTTTTTAATATTTTCGCTCCAACAACTAAAGAGGTTGTCTCAACAACTATAGAAGTTATCTCAACAACTATCAAAGTTGTTCGATAACTTTGCAAAATTGTTCGACAACTTTGCAAAGTTGTTGGACAATTGTGCAAAGTTGTTGGACAACTTTAATAGTTGTTGAGACAACTAACGCAGTTGTCGAACAACTGTTCTAATTGTTTAAGCGACTTTATTTCTTTTAACTTAATAATATTGTGGGACTCACTTGTCCCCTTTTTTTAATTAAACACTTAAGAGGAGGGTCTATGAGCTCATTTTTCTATAAAATCAACCTCTAAAAACTATTTCAATACTCATTAATGGAAAACAATACTCATGGATATATATCTATAATCTATATTTATATTTATAATCTATAATCTATAATATATTAAAAGTGTAAAAGACCTTAAAAATATTGTTTGAACTTTTTGTCCTTCATCAAAAGTTTTTGCTTTAGAAAAAATCATCGTTTCACTATTTTTTTCTAATATTTAAGTTTTGAAAATTAATTTAATATATTTATGATAAAAACCTTTTCTTATTAGAAATCATTATAATTAATGATAACTAATAATTTTTTCATTTATTTAAGAATTCTAAATCAACTAAATTTGATTTTAAGAAGATTTGAAAAATCTAGAAATAAATATAAAAGCATTAGAATAAGAATAATTTAATAAGTACCAAATTTTTATAAGTTTTACGTAATAAGAACGTAATCAATGATTTTATAAATATTTGACTTTAAAAGAAAGAACATATTTTAAATATAGAATATATAAAAATGAAAAATAATTGCACCACAAATATGATTTAAATTGATGCGTCTCTCTTAACCTCTAGCGGCAAGGGAAAGGGGTATGCATGACAAATGCAAAAGTGATGATATATTAAAGTGTGAAGGATATTTTAAAAGTGATTTGAATTTTTTACACTTCATTAAAAATCTCCGTAATAGACAAATAATTTAATTTTATTTCACTATTTTATCTAATATTTAAGAGTTGAAAATTAATAAATATATTTATGGTAAAATATTTTCTTATTAGAAGTCATCATAATTAATGACAACTAATATTTTTTTTATTAATTTAATTATTCTAAATCAACTAAATTTGATTTTAAGAAGATTTGAAAAATCTGAAAATAAATACAAAAGCGTTAGAATAAAAAAAATTTAATAAATACCAAATTTTTATAAGTTTTATGTAATAAGAATGCAATCAATGATTTTGTAAAGATTTGACTATAAAAATAAAAAATATTTTAAATATAGAATAAAAAGAAATAATCATACCACAAATATGGTTCAAATTAATGTGTCTCTCATAGTCTCTAGCAGCAAGAGAAAGGGGTATGCATGGCAAACACAAAAGTGATATATATTAAAGTGTGGACGACATTTTAAAAGTTATTTGAACTTTTTACACTTCATTAAAAATCTCCGCAATAAATAAAATAATTTAATTTTAAATAACCATACGATACACGTGCGGTTAAACTAGTGTGTATGTGTGTGTGTATATATATATATGAGTCAAGTGGCAAGCTACTGAGAAGCCACATGACAGATTTTAGGACAAAGTTTAATGGCATTGTAATAAATTTTTTGAATTTATAGATTAGAAATATTTGAATTTAAAAATACATTATCCTTTAAAAAAAATAGCTTAAATATAAATTATCCTATAATAATAATAATAATAATTATTATTATTATTATTATTATTGTTATTATTATTTGTTATTATTATTTGTTATTATTATTATTATTATTATTATTATTATTATTATTATTATTATTATTACGTCTAAATAATATATATTTGAAGTGTGTATCCAAACATTATCCTTACTTGCAATATTATTATTATTAGTTTAATCGCACGTAGTTCGTATGTGTAATCTTTGATTATTTAAAATTAGATAATTTTGTCTATTGCAAAAGCTTATATAGTTATTTATATACTCCTTCCGTTTCAAAAGGAATGACCTACTTTTCTTTTTACTCCGTTTAAAAAAGAATGACCCCTTTCTTTTTTTGGTAATACTTTAATTTCAACTTTTCACATGGCATGTTTAAGATCACAAGATTAAAGGGTATTTTGATACATTTGACACAACTTTAATTGAAATCCACAAGATTCAAAAGTCTTATTTATTTTCTTAAACTTTGTGCCAAGTCAAAATAGGTTATTCTTTTTGAAACGGAGGGAGTATAACTTACAAAAAGTTAAATAGTAATATACTCAAAATAGAGTAGATTATAAATTTTTATAAAGATATCTAATTATAATAACAATGCTTGCTTACAAAATTTATGCAAAAATAAATTAGATTAAAATTGAAAAGCACAGTAAAATTAAAA
>NC_061111.1:220058156-220059947 GCF_002878395.1 Capsicum annuum | reverse complement strand
TTTTAATTTTACTGAATTTTTTAACATCTTCTCTATATGGCACCACACCATAAAGTTAATACTCTAAATTTGTAATGAAGAATGTTGAATATCGGCCTTTTATATATAAGTGTTCAGATCCTCCTCTTTACGCAACCAAATTTTCACGTTCATATCTCAAATCTATATAGCCAAATTTTTTAATTAGATATTTGAATTATGTTTAATCGAATTCTTACACCGATATTTATATTTGGCTCCATATCATCAAATCTTTAAATTTAGATTATGAAGATCAAATATCCACATGCGATTACAAGCAACCATGACATTCACATATAAACTAAAACCAACTCAATCAAACTCAACCTTCGATAAAGGAGGTTACTACACTCAATGTGATATTGGTGAAAATTACTATACTACAAACAACTTTTTTTCTTCGATTTGTTTTGTTCTTTGGAACTCAATAGCCGCCTCTTTTTTATGTTATTCTCATAAATCAGTATTACGATTTTCTTTAAAATAAATAACAATTAACATGTCTCACTTACCAATAATATGAATTCCAATACTTGTTGAACTGTACATAAAAGTTACGATATTACAAAAAACATGATTCATATATAAAAAAGAATTTAACCTCCTATTCTAATTCGTGACCTCTATACTCTTTTTAAAAAAAAAAAAAAAAAAAACTTAGGCTTGGAGCCTTTTTTATGTCACGATTACACAAAGAAAGTAAAAGAAAAAAAAGAGCAATAAACCATTGGTTTTTGAAAACTTCATTCGACGGCAGCATGCTTATCCAATTTTTCAATTAGAAACTTTCAACTGAAAGAGAAACACAAGAAATTATCAAAAGAGAGAATCAATGTCAATTGTTGATTATTATTTTTCATATATAATCTTTAAAGGTATGATTTAAAAGAAATAAATAAAAACAAAAGTGATGATGACAATGACAGGAAGAAAACACGTGAATTAAAACTAAAATAAAAAGTAAAAGTACAATATAAGAATTTGTTTCGTATAAATTTTGATCCAAAATATTACTTAAATAAGATTGTAGAGAATATTTTTTATGTAAGGCAAAGTTCTAATTCTTTTAGAAGTACTAAATATTACCTAGATTAAATAATCGAAATCAACAAATTAAATCCTAAAACTCATGCGTAGGAACAATAAATTAAATTTATTCTATTTATCAAGTTTTTCTTTTTAAAATCATATAATTAATTATTAACTTTTCCGCGTCCATTTTTTTTTTACGTGCACAATGGTTTCTTCTTTTTTTAACTTTGACTTGTCCTACTTTTTTTTCTTTGATTTTTCATTCGATGTCCGGTACTCTCATTGGAGCCCGACTAATTCAGATTCACGCCGGATAGGACCCCATTCGGGGGGTAGCGCTTCCAACAGAGTTTTTTTCATACCCAGGGTCGAACCCTCGACCTCTAGTTAAGAGTAAAACAGCCTCATCCACTGCACCACAACCCATGTCGGTGACTTGTCCTACAATTTTATTCATAATATATTATTTATTTATTTATTTTATTAATTTTAAATTACTAAGTATTAGAAATTTTTACTCATTAAATTCTTTCCATATATTTTAGGAGTTTTTAATCTAATTAAATAATAAATTATGAAAAATAGTAAAAAGACGTTGTTGTCTATTGCATAGGTTTTTAATAAAGGACAAAAAGTTCAAACGATATTTTTAAGGCCCTTCTCACTTTTAATATAGTATAGATAGATATAGATATAGATTATAATAATAATAATAATAATAATAATAATAATAATAAT
>NC_061111.1:220038242-220058056 GCF_002878395.1 Capsicum annuum | reverse complement strand
ATTATTATTATTATTATTATATGTCTAAATAATATATATTTGTAGTGTGTACCCAAATCTGACCCTTGCTTGCAATTATTTTAATATTTTAATATAAATTAAAATTTGATAATTTAATTCAACCTATATACCTACTTGCAATTCTTTTATATATCTAAGATATCAATTATTCCCTCCGTTTAAAAGAGGATGGCCTAATTTGACTTGGCACGAAGTTTAAGATATTAAAGAAAATTTTTGAATCTTGTGGTCCTAAATTAAAGAAAGTTATGTCAAATGTACCAAAATATCCTTTAATCTTGTGGTCTTAAACATGTCATGTGGAAAGTTGAAAGCTAAGTATTGCAAAAAAGGAAAAGGGATCATTCTTTTTTTAAACGGATTAAAAAGAAAAGTAGATCATTCTTTTTTAAACGGAGGGGATAGTTTTTTAACTAACAAACAAAAGAAAGAAAAGAAAATAAACGGAAAAAATGTAGAAAAAAGGGTAAAACAGTAAAGATAGTTAAGAATAATAACTTGTTATTTTTAAGTTAAAATAATTTGTATATAAAATTACAGATTAGAAGTTGTTAGTTATCACACTTAAGGGGTCATTTGGTACACTGTCCGAAATATGTAAGGATATTCCATGGGATTATTTTATTCCTTCCTTCTATGAGATATTAACCTTACCATTTTAGTAAAAAAAGGTGAGATAAAATAGTCTCAATATTAAGTAGTCCCTTCTACCAAACATGTGATAAAGTTAATCCCAAATGATATTCCGAAATTATTTTTCTTATCCCTTCTACCAAATGACTAAATTTCTAACTAGATTTTTATTATTTTCTAATCAATCTTATAAGATATTATCTATTCTATCAATTTTTTGAATTTGAATTGGAGATACAATATCTTCTAAAAGTAAACCTGTAATTAAAAAATATTAGATGTGTTTATTCCTTTATGAAGTGATTTGCTGCCACAAAATGTGGATAACCATTATTATGAAACTGCATTATAACTACAAGACAAAGATTAGAAATTTGAATTTAAAATAGAAGTTGCAATAGAAATAATAATAATAATAATAATAATAATAATAATAATAATTATTATTATTATTATTATTATTATCTCATTGATTACAAATTATATAAATTATTAGGTAAATATACATTATGTTTTGATAAAAAAAAAAAAAATCAGAATAAGAAAAAATAACAAATTAATCCTCTTTAACAAATTAAATGACATTTGAAATTTGAATTTGAATGAAATTTAAACTAAAATGGAATTCTAGCTTCTTAACCTCTCTTATATACTACTATCACATTAGCTTTATTTATAAATTTGTTTACCGCATTCCTGATATTTTTTATTTTATAATTTTTTTAAACTTAACATTTTTTTATATGCAGCAACAATAATATGACTTTTTCGTCTTCATCTTTCTCCCTTAACGTAAGAGAAAAGGACCAACTCCACATCTATTGATGTTAATTCTATCTACTTCTCGTGGTTCTTCACCTGTCACTATAAATGATAACAACTTTCAATAAGATGAGAAGAAAAAGGATCGATGATGACTGAAATGGTGATTTCGAAAAGTAAAAGATTCATAGATTAATCAATTTTAGATTAATATTGTTCTATTATTTAATTTATGAAAAGGTATTTTTGAGAGTTTATTTTTATCTTTTTAGTGATAATTTTATTATTATTGCTAACCTATAGAAGTGATAAAGAAGAATATTTTTTTTTAAGAATTTTAAGGGCTGAGTGTAACACCTCGATTTTTCTGAACCGAAATGTTCCACGGTGCTAAGACCCCGAAGGACCACAAGCTAACCCATGACTGATATCTGTACCTGTAACTGCATAATATTCATATAAAAATACGGGAACATGAACAAAGAGGGCGTAAGGTTCAATCTGGAATACTAAGATATCTGAAATGAGATGGTATCACAATACCAAAACAAAACTAAAAATGCTAAAGTCTAAATCGGAAAACTCTATAATCGTCTGAAAGCCTCTAAACTGTCTGAATAAGGAGTTGAAGGAACATGTCTCCAACTAACTCAGTTTAACTGAAATACTGGAATAATAAATGTAACGATCATGTCCTTGAAAGATGAGGACTCACTTTTTACTGAACTGCTACTGCTGATCTGGAATCTGCACCTAAGAACCTATGGTGTAACATAAAAAGAAAGCACTATAGTGCAAATGCGTCAGTACAACTAAAGTACTGAGTATACGTGGGGATAGGCTAAATGCACGGGGTTTATATGCATTAACATGACGACTAATATGAATGTGAGAATATATACATACATACATATATACATACATACATACGTAACTGCTACAGAACTCGTGGAGATACTGACTACTTGAGTTTGAACTCTGACAACATGAGTTTTGTGATACTGAGATACTGAATGACTGATAACATGGATGACTGTATCTAATAGTCCTAATTCTGGGGAAAACTATCTGAGTTCCAAACTGTATATGAACATCTAAGTCTGAGATCAGTCCTAGCTGACGAGTGATCTCTGAAATTGATAGTGAGAATTCTCTATTGAATCTGAGATTGAGATCAAGCCTGTCTGCCGGGTGACCTCTAGATATAATAATAAGCATCTGAATATGGGACTAAGCCTATCTGATGGGATGGTCCAGGAATCATTGAAACTATCTGAGTTCATTACTGAGATTAATGATTGTATCTGACAGTCCTGATTTCTGATTTCTACTCTGAAGAATGACACTAAAACTGTAACTGTACTGTGACTGTGGGAGGTAGTAACCTAACCAACATGCCCCGCTACTGTACTTGTGGGGTCCAATCTTTTCCCTGATTGGAAGGGTTTCAATATTATGCCATGGGTAGAGACCTCTGCTATGGTCAAGCCTCTCTAACGGGTGACCCTGAATAGAAAATCAAGCCTAAGGCAATATAATAGTCAAGTTTAGCCTTAATCTGACGAGTGACTCATTTCCTGCACTGGCTACGCAGTTTTGGAGTACAGGGATTGCTGCTAATGGTTCTACCTCTCTAACGGGGAAACTGCCATCCCCATACTCGCTCGATGCTAGTTCTAACTCCCAACTAAAAGACACTGAACAGATTAACTGAGTTGAACTGACTAACTGAACTAAACTGATTCTGAGTTTACTGAGTTCCTTGGACTGACGGAACACTACTAACATCTGATATCTAGCTAAGTCATGAGATTGCAGATCTTACTGAGTACTGAGTTTTCATGAGATTTCTGAGTCTTTCCTGAGTCACATGACTAACTGCAATCTATGGAACATAGCTTGACTGAGGATGTCTTGAAACATGACACTATCTCTAGGCACACGGCTATAGTTTTCAGGTACAAGTACCCCCATGACACGATGAAAGGAAACTGACACACATGACTGACTTGATCATAAGAGTAGAGTCCATAATTCACAATATCATAAGTAAGGATTTCATAATAAGAATGATTCTCAACAAACTATCACATGATCGGAAATGCACACAACATGTATATACTTACACGGCTTTAATAACATGGTCATTCCATATCATGAGCATCTCATACAATATCTTCAATTCAAGAAAATAACATGGGGATCATATTGAACATAAACTTAGAACATGGAACAGTCATTTAGGGATTATTATGTCATAAAAGCATGATTTCTATTCCCTTAGGTATTTTCATAAATACCTTACATGCACATCTTAGGCATAGGTGGATTCATCAAGATTTCAAACATTCAACCACCAATTTTATATGTTTATACGTTAAATACCACCATATCCTCACATAAACATACAAAGATCCCATCTTAGGTATCATCAAACTCCAACCACATGAACATCAACTACCAACAATATAAACATCATAATACATAATTTAGAAGATGGTTCTTGAGCTTCATGGATGAAAAGAGTCCATGAATCAACTCACGCATACCTTAGAAGGAATATTTTTGATGATTGACGGAGGAATTTCCTTGAAATCGGATCTTCAAGCTTAGTTACGCAACCCTAGTTATTATTCTCTTTTAGTGCTCTTGGATGATGAGCTTTGAGATGATAATAGGGTTGTAATATGTTTAGAAGCTATATATTTCGTAGGGTTAGGTTTAGGGATGTGTAAGGAGTGTTAAAAGACTTAATTACCCTTAAAATAACTCAAAACGGAGTGTTTTTGGCACCTGGAACTGACTTAGGTGGAGCCTAACCAATCGCCTATGTTTGGTTGGGCGGCGCCTAACCAATCACCTATCCTTACTATCTCTCACAAAAATGGGCATAAATTTTTGCTCGGGTATTGGATTAAGGCAAAATTGGTATCGTTAAAAAGTTAATTCGATCCTCTACAATTTGGTGGGTCTAAATCATCCAAAATACCACATTAACATCGAGTTATACTCGTTCAAAGATGACCCTTGCAAAATCGAATACTAAAACTTGATGGATTCAAAAATTCTTAGCTTGTATTACCTTAAGTAACTCATATGAACATGCTTAATGCATCACAAGCTATCCTATCACTAGGATATTCATTGTAAGTCATGTACTTAAGTATGAAACACAGGATAGGAGATTTCATACGTAGGAATACTTATTCACTTCCTAGCTTAGAAACATGCGGGGTATTACACTGAGCATCATCGCCAGGCCTTATCATTAATCAGAGCAAGAATCTGTACATAGAGAAGGGGCATAAACCTGACCTCCAGTAAATGAATACATGTAGTAAAACAAGTATAAAGCTATAAAATAGGAATATAATATGCCTTTCTCAAGCATGTTGATGCTCCAGACTCTGTAATACATTGTCAGCAACACTAATGAAAGCATCAACTCTAAGGGGGTTCTTTAAGCCTTTATAGTTTCCTTCATCTGAAACTTGGTATGCCCATCTTATCCATTCTAAAATAGCCTGCTACTTCATGTGGGAGTTGATTTCAATGGAAGTAATGCTGGGGGTTGTCAAACTTATGACTGACTTTGGATAGTGAATCAATAATTGGCTTATTTGAATACATGTCTGCAAATACAGAGTTAGAATTGAGAGATGATCTTAAGAAGGGAATTAACCGAAGATTGTAAATGCCAAGGAGGTAATTTATAAGCCCTGGTATATCTTATATGGAGTCCAGAATCAACCTCCAGGATAACTTTTTGTATACCATTATGCAGACACTATGATAGATCTTAGATAGCAGCCTCCATTTCTTCTTGGTTGTTAGTCTCTTTCCCTAAAGGTGTAGCATATGCATAAATGAGATCACTATTATGATCCCTAATGACACCCCCGCCCCTATATTTCTAAGATTAGAGAGTGCATTTCCATCTGAATTCACCTTAACTGTATTGATTAGTGGTTTGGACCAATATACAGATCTTACAATTATTTCCTATTTGCATTGCTCAACAAAGGAGATCATCTTGTTTGATTCAATCGACCAACAAATATAAAAAAAATGCAGTATATAATAGATTAAAGTTTTCCCTGCAGATCAAGAATTTTACCCTAGTTAGCTGCGATTTCTTACTTCTATATTTAATAGAACGCCTATTCTTCCATAAGTTCCAACATATAATAATAGGAAAAGCCCGCATCACTAGTTTATGAGCAATATTCATGGGCTTCAATTTCCCCATTTCAATAACAAGTTCTTGAGTAAGTTTATGGCATGAGTTATACCTAGAGAATAAGAGAAGTTTTGTCAGATTTTCCAAGAAAAGTCCGCAGCAACAAAAGTGTGCTGAATGGTATCAAGGCCAGGGCTAGAGCGACACCCATAGTTAGCAGGAGCAATGCTAAATTTACTAAGGCTTTCATCAGTAGGCAGTTTTCTTATTAAGTTCTCCATACCAGGAATGACCATTTGAAAGGAACATGCCTATTCCAAGTGTATTTATCAACCATAGTAGCTGCTCTATGATTCCTGATCACATCCCAGACAAGGGAGCATATGAATTATCCATAGTCAGTCAGTTTCCAGTAGGTTATATCATTGATACCTATTGAAACCCTGAGGGATGCAGCACATAGTGAGGGACCAGGTCCCTCAAGGTCAATCACGAGAAAAATACATGAAAATAGAATTAAGAGACGGTGCAGAAAGAGTAAACAACATAAGATTTTTACATGAAAATCCAGAAAGGGAAAAAAACATGGCTTTCCCTCACAAGCACCAAAGAAATTCACTTTAATAACCTCATGATTATAGTCTAGATTTCAGCCTATCTCTAGACTCCTTTCGCTTGTAATAGCTCTACTACAAGTTCATCTTGGTAACTCTACTAAGGACCCTCTCTATTAATTAACTCTAATCAGTAACTGGCTTAAGAAACTCTACCTAAGCAACTCTCCCAACAAAAGAAAACAATACTCTTATAACATGAGTAGTTAAGTTACAAATTATTTCTCACTCATAAAGCTGGGAACTTGAGCAGCGTTAAAATGAGGGATTTTTGCTACCTTTCTTCACTCTTTGTATTTACAAAAAACTAATTGATGAAGAGGTGTCTCTTTTATTTTATATCTGAGTGATGATTAGGGATGAAAGATCATTGGACCAGCTATCCTAATCAGTACAAAATAGCACCTGCAAGTTTGTTACACAAAAGGAAAAAATTATGCAAACAACGTGTGCCAGCTGTACTGTACTTTACACGTCCAAGGACTTGGTCCCTTGCAGTTTAGTTTATCATCATCAAAACTCATATAACAATTTTTCCACTTTTTGATGATGACAAACCAAACCATATAATTTGAGTATCAGTGTACATTTATCATATTTAATCAGAGTGATTACCACCTAAAGATGAATGTTCCCCCTATAATCATACTTCCTCCATCATCATTCAACACAGGTGAAACACCCTGGGGTTTAACCCTTGGAAAATTTCTTGGACTTCTGGTCTCCAGACAGGGTACTACCAGGGGAAACGACTCGTGCACTGGGATACGAATGGTATGGGTTAGTTGTATACTGACCAGTGTTGGTTGGTAGGTTGGATTTGGTTTCTGGAATGGATACGATTTGGATAGTATGAGTCGTATTGGTGGATACAAGTTGTTTGCTTACTTCACTTAATCTTAGGATTGAAAATTAAGTTGGATAAGTACGAGTGGCTCATCTTGAGTCGTAAGCTAAGCTACGAGTCATACCATGGACTTGTATGGTGGGCAGTGTTCAATCCTCTTTAGATTCTATTTTGTCAGGGGTACGGATCATGGGTACTAGTCGTACACTTGGATACGATAGGGTTTAGGGTGATTCATACCTTGGACAATGTTGGGTCCAAGAGAGATCTCCTTGGGTACGAGTGGTGGGTACCACTCATATAGAAGGGTATGACTGGTATGGATGGTCGTACCTACCTGACAGAATTTTTAAGAGTTTAAGTGAGGGAAATCTGGACATTTTCCCACTTATCCTAATAAGGCCCCATGTCTTATATTCCTATTGGAAGGTTATTTACCCTACTATACTATTCATTTAACACTTAGAAGCTTTCATAAATATTCTATAATTCTCTCAAAGGCTTGTGGGTGGATAAAAGCTAGGGTTTCATCTTACGTATTAATTTGGGGCTTTTGTTAGTGATTTCTCTCCATCAACTTTGTCAATTCATGTATGTTCTCTTCTCTCATTGTTAGTTCCTACTAAAGTCATGGTTTTATCCAATGTTTTCATGATTTGATTATTGTATGGTATTGGGTTTTCAAATATAAATTGGGGGTTTGAGTTATAAATGCTTGGTTATGTTTTTCCCATGTTTTACTTATGCTTTTATATGTTTTAATAGTGGTTTTGGATAATTGATTGCATGGGAATGGTTATTTAGTAATGGAATTTGGTTTTGATAATACTATGCCCCTAATGTGTTTGATAAAATGCATATAAGAATGTTTTCTCTACATTGTTGAACTCTTATGGAACTTATGCATGGTTTAAACTTGGTGATAGAGCCCTAACTATTTAAATGGTTTGTAATGGTTTAAAGGAATGGTTCGGCTTAATAAACATACTTGTAAGGTACAAGGAAATCCCCCAAGTTAATATGGTGATGAACACTTGTGGGGTATATCGGAATCCCCCAAGCAAATTGGACAATATGATCTATGGGTACATGGAATTCCTTGATATGTGAAAAGGTTTGTCTAAGGACAATACTTATAAGTTATAGTCAGTATGATGATACCACTATCTAATTGCCTTGGTTAATGATAATGGTATAATGATTTAGTTGGAAATAGTTTTAATTGGGCAATAAAGGCGGGGTGTGAAAGCTAACCTTGAAGGTGGGAGTCCAATTGACAAAAACCATAAACTCATGTTTGCTGACATAAAGGGTAGGTCATGGTGACCTTATATGATACTATGAGTACACGAAAATTCGTTAAGTAGACTATACATATGTATCATGGAGAGTGAAGGGTACATGGGAATCCCCAACTCTTATGGTATCTCCAATTCGTTTGGCTACACGCATCGGGACTCGTTTATAGGTTACACTAGACCTCTATAACCCGTGGGTGGTTTTAGGACGGTTAATGTTTACATACCCAGGTTAATGGTTTTAAATGCATGCTAAACACGGTTTCCTTTCCTGACATGGTTATATATATATATATATATATATATATATATATATATATATATGGTTTACTTGGTTTTATTAAATGGTATTATTTTATCCTTATCCTGAGTTTATGCTAGCGTTTACCCGCTAACCCATCTTCGGGTGCTGTATTCTCACGTGATGCAGGAACCGACCATTCTACTCCTCCTGGTGAGCACTTAGACATTCAGGGTCAGCTTTTGGATTAAAGTGGTGAGCTTCCATCTTTCGGAAGGCCCCATTTCACGGATATTATTTCTTACTTTGGTTTATTTATGGATATTGGTTTTAGCTATGGTTAGGGGCATGTCCCAACCAGATTTTGGTATTCTTTTGGTTAGAGGCTTTAATCGAACTAGTATGGGTTGGCATGGGCTGGATTGGTATTGGTGTCAGCCTTAATATTGGCATTGGTATTGAGGCTGTTACCATTGGACTAAATTTCTTACTGTTCTATCCTTTTATATTATGTTATGGAACTTGGTTTGGTTATTAATTGGGGTTATGGTTTTGGTTTGGTTTGGTATGGTTGGACTGTTGATATGGGACGGTTGGACTTGGTCGGGTCAGTTACGATCGTGATCCTATCCCAGAGTTTTCATATGATCTATTACTCTATCTTGTTAAAAATTCATAATTTGGACGACTCAAGGTACGCACAGGTTGGTTGGGTTAGGTATCGGGGGAGGTCTCTAGTCCTGGTAGGACTTGGGATGCCTATTACAATAAGGCACTGGTTCGGGTCGTGTCAACAGGGACATGGTCCCTTGCAGCAAAAACTTCTTATTTGCTTCTCCATGTCATTGTGCACCTTCATTTAGTGCATTGTTTCCCCTATCACTATGCACCTTTATTTAGTGCATTTTTGCACTTTGCACTTGCACACTTCCCCCTATCAACATGTCATTCAAATCTTCAACCTATTTGCAACTTATTCCTTACTATATGAACTTAGTAGTCCCTTTTTTGGCATCATTGAAAAGGATTCGCGGTAAACCAAGAGTAAATTATGCACAATTTAGTTAACTCATGGCCACTGGGGAAACACTAACATGAAGAACAACTTTGCAATAAGGAGAACAAATGTAACACATAAAGCAAAGATTCATCCATCCATAATAATCAGTACCAGTAAAGTAAGCTAGAATAATCACCATAAAAATAACTGTCTTTAAAAGCCATTATGTAAACCAGGATGTGAAACTGACACAAGTTTGGTGTGAAAATGAGGATAACAGGGCTCATCAAGAGAGAGGATTGGGGGAAACGGATTTAAACAACATCTCCATTCTTGTTTTTTCAGCAATGTGGGCATCTAACAACTTTTTAGTAAGATTATTCACTTTAGCATTCAATTATTGAGCTTCACCAGTTAGTTCTGCCACTTTTTCCTATTGTTTTACATTTTTATTTGTAAGTTCATCAGTGGCACCTGGTCCCTCTGAAGACAACTTGTAATTCTGCAATTTTAGGTGCACTAATTCAGCATCTTTGTTAGCCAATTTGATCCTTAATTCCTCCATTTCCATTCCCAATATTTCTTGAACAACTAGCAACTCTGATACTTGAGCCACCAATCCACCTTTTCCCTTTATGTATTCATTTTCTAAAAGTGTTGATTCCTCAATTAGATGTAGCCATCCTTGGCACCCGACATACTTTACCAACTCCATCATTTCAAGCTTCTCATATATATTGGGATCAAGGGTTCTTCCTGACAGAACCTCCTGAGTCATCAATATTTTATTCCTTCTTTAACTAGCCACATCCTTCATCTCTTTCTTTGGTCTCATTATTTTTCTCTTCTTTTCTAATTGCTACTTTTCTCTTCTTAGGACTATGTCCCTTAGAGTCTTTTCCTTTTTTGATAGCTATGTGTTTCTGCCTCATTCCAGTAAGGTTACTTTGACTTAGAGGACCTAAGATGAAGTTTTCTAAGGTCATGGTTTCTGAAGGATCAAGGTATTTAATGAGGGCATATTCAATTTTTAATTTTCTGTAGTTTTATCTTCTTCAGGGTTCTTGGCTGGGTTTAAGGGAGTAGTTATGTCTGTCATTTACTTTTGTTAGATAAAGAGAGTGAGAAGGACCAATTTGGTTTAGAGGAGGCAGAGAGTGATGAGTTGAGACTAAGAATAAGAAACAACCTGATTTAGAAAATTGAAGAGATGTCCGTTGTCATAAAAAATGTTCCTTTTGAAATGATATGTCTGATCCTAATAAAAATAACTCTTCATTTTGCAAAAGAATCGACAACTTTTATTTAGAGAAAGAAAAGAGAAGAAAAACACATGGCTTTCTAGACAATATTTTATGATTATTATTAGAGCATCCTATATAGGTACTAACCTGAGAGATGGGACCAGGTCCCTTTCCTTTGAGTGAATCTTTAAGTTTTGTTGTCACATTTGTCCACTTCCTAAGCTGTTTCCATGGGTGCATACCTGCAAGGGTACAACACCGAGTTAGACCAAGTACAAATTTACCAAGGATACTTGCCTCCTGAACATAGCTAATTTTGTGAGGAGATACTGATTCACTTGATAGTAGGTCAAGTTAGTTTGATCAATTATAGTCTCATCTTGATAGATTCATTACACTACATGATACTGTGACTTATTCTGGAAATAGGTCTTAGAACCAGGTCCTAGACTTAGGCATTCTTCAAATCTCAAGAGTTCCTTTAATATTGCTTTGAACTTGACAGCTTCTTTCACATCTTTGAGCTCATTCTTGAGAGAGGAATGCTAATCACATAAGTCACCTTCACCTTGAAGTGTCTTTAGGAAACATAATACAATCATACCTTCCATTCATCACCTTAAGCAATAACAAGAAGATTTTTTTGATTGCAAACCCTTTCTCCCTCATGTACTTATAATTATTTGTTACACTTGGGAACCCATTTGAATTTGAGTTCCTAGTAGCTAAACGTAGGTGTGATTAAATCTTTCTTTGTCCAACTAGGTAGTGTGAGATTTTTTTTCCCTTTCTTTCAGAGACTTAAAATCCTTATAATATGCATTCTTCTGCTGATTGTATTCAATACTCTTCAATTTAGCCTTAAGTCAGTGTTGATATTTTTCTTTAAAATGTCCATATCTTCCACAGTGAGTGCACAGAAGTTTGTTCCCTTTGCTTCCAACATAACGAGAAGTCTTTCCTTTATACTCAGTAGGTTGGAGTTCTACTTGATATCCCAAACCTTTGCCATCATTGACATCTTGACTGATCAGGTTAGAGAGGATTTTTGAAGAAGCAGTCTATTTAAGAGATTTGTTCAACTCTTCATTCAAGTGGACCAAGACCTTCTCTAACTCTTCATTCCGGTGTAGTGCTGCCATAAGGTGTTTTTGAGAATCCCTCAGCCTTTCCTCAAGATCGATTTAAAGCCTTGAAGCTTTTTTCTTTCCTTTTTCATCTACCTCATTTACCTTCTTTAGATTACTCATTAAGCTCAGATTTTTAATTTTCATTTTGGTGAACAACTCTTCAGTTTAAGAATTTTGTAGAGCTAAGGTAATCAGCGCATTCTCTTGATTCTCTACTTTTTCTTCCAAGGCATTCTTCTCAGTAATTAGTTCAGAAACAGAGTCAATCAAGACACTAGCAAGCCTTTTTATCTTTCTAGCATTATAATTATCTAGATTCTCCTAAATATTATAAAGAGTTATCTCTTTTTCTTTTTGATTCTCTGTGTTTGTTATGAATGCAAACAGGGAGTCATAGATAACTGGACTTTCTTCCACTGCTAGCATAGAAATATCTCCGGTTCTTTCATCTTTACCTGATTCACTGGAAGAGTCTCCACATGCTGCCAGAGCTTACCTTACAGCATATTCAACTGTTGTCTTCCTTCTTGAATTATTAGGGACCTGGTCCATGTTCTTTCCTTTGTCACCAACGGTCTTGAGGTAATCCTGATGATCCACTTTATGCATAGGACAGTCTTTAATGAAATGCTCAGGACTTCCACAGTTGTGACAAACCCTAACATTGCTTTCTCTTTTGTTGATGTTTCATCTCCTTTGGAACTGACTACTCTTCTTCTGGTCATTAACAATTCTTTTTGCCAGATAGTCAACCTCTGTGTCATCTTAATTTGGATCATGTTTGAAGTTTTTAATACCAAGTATTTTTCCCTTTTTGCATTATTCGTATCTATCCCTTGCTGTTTCTTGAGCTCATGGGTTTTTAAATTTCCAATCAGTTCATACATGGTGAGGATCTTCAGGTTTCTGGCTTCAGTTATGGAATCTACTTTGTTTTCCTAAGACTTAGGAAGAGCACCAAGAATTTTCTCACTTGTTTGTACGGGGGAATCATTTCACGTAAGCAATGAAACTCATTTATGATAGAAGTGAACCTTATATGCATTTTTTGGATTGTTTCTCTTTTTTTATGGTAAGGGTTTCATACTGAGTAGTCAGTATGTTGACTTTTGAGTCCTTTACATCAGTGGTGCCTTTCATGAGCAGTCCTCAAGCAATCCCAGATCTTTGTAGCATTTTCACAAGCTGAGACCCTATTGTATTCATCAGGACTTATGCCACACACTAGCAGTTTCTTATCCTTGTAACTTTTTTCAATCTTTTTTCTATCTTCATCATTGTACTCTCTCCTGCTTTTAACAGCAATAGTTGTAACCAATCCTTCTTTGACTTCTTAAATAGGCATATGAGGACCATCAATAATTATATCTATCAGTTCACTATCCTCAGCCATAATAAAGTCAAACATCCTGGTTTTCCACCAACCATAATACTTCCTATTGAATTTGGGTGGTCTAGTAGTAGATTGTCCTTCTTCTAAATTAGGTGGACCAACCATTCTAACTAAGACACTCTAGGTGTCAACCTTTTAGAGTGGCTTGACTCTGATACTTATTATTGAAACCCTAAGGGTTGCACCACACAGTGAGGGACCAGGTCCCTCAAGATCAATCAAAGGAAAAATACACGAAAATAACCAGGGAGTAGGAGACAGTACAGGAAAATTAAAAACACAAGATTCTTAAGTAGAAACCCAGGAAGGGAAAATCCATGGCTAGCCCTCATAATCACCAAAGAAATCCATTATAATCAACCTCCTGATTATAGTTAAGATTTTAGCCTACCTCTATGCTCCTTTCGCTTGTAATAGCTCTACTACAAGTTCATCTTGGTAACTCTACCAAAGACCCTCTCTACTGATTAACTCTAATCAGTAACTAAATTAGGCAAATCTACCTAAGAAACTCTCACAACAAAAGAAAACACTACTCTTATAACATCAGTAGTTCAGTTACAAATCATTTCTCACTCAAGAACAATTTTCAATTTAAGCACTCATAAAGCTGGGAACTTGGGGTAGTGTTGAAATGGGGTTTTTGCTGCCTTTCTTCACTCTTTGTATGTGCAGAAAAACAATAGATAAAGAAGCGTCTCTTTTGTTTTATATCTGAGTGAT
This sequence comes from Capsicum annuum, assembly GCF_002878395.1. Lineage (NCBI taxonomy): Eukaryota > Viridiplantae > Streptophyta > Magnoliopsida > Solanales > Solanaceae > Capsicum > Capsicum annuum. Next base: position 220,043,970 of record NC_061111.1, on the reverse strand, counting down.
GATTAGGGATGAAAGATCATTGGACCAGCTGTCCTAATCAGTACAAGATAGCGCCTGCAAGTTTGTTACACAAAAGGACAAAATTGTATAGATAACACGTGCCAACTGTGTTGTACCTTGAACGTTCAGGGACCTGGACCCTTGCAGTTTAGCTACTGATTATCAAAACTACATATAGCAATACCATCTTAAAATTAAAAGAAAACTTGCAAAATAATCTAAGCTAAGTAAGGGGGATTGTTGTAGTTAATTTGTAGATATCCTAATTCCCATTATTCCAGAATGATGCAACTTTAACATTATTTAACCTTACATCACCCAATCTGAGATTATGTAAAGGTAACATACATGTCTAATTATTCCACCAGAAGTAGGAATTGCCAAATTTGAGTCTCCACAGAATCTCAGTTTCTATCTTAATTCTCATCATATGTTTCCACACCAGGGAATGACCATTGCACCATTTCCTGGCTACTAGATTAACTCTCTTATGGTATTTATATTTCAAGAAGATTCCCCATAGAGACTCTTTAGTTCTACGCACCCACCATTGTTTGAGCTGCATGGTACTACAAATATCAACCATATGTCTAATCCCAATACCACTTTCGTAATAAGGTAAGCATAAATTTCTTAACCAAGCCCAATAAAACTCTTTCTTATTATCTTTCCACCCCAAAAAGAAGTAAATAAATAGATACATAAGCTATTTAAGAGTAGTTTTAGGAGGGTATATGCTGAGAGGATATAAACAGGGATTGATTGAAGTACATGTTTCACCAGAATTGCCTTTCCTATATAACTGAGCAATCTTGATTGCCAACCAAAAATCCTAGATACAACCTTACTAATCATTCTAGAGTAATGACTAATTCTTTTTATTATAATATATATTGGGCATCCCAGGTGAGTAATGGAGCTATGTCTTTGCTGATAACCTATTTCAGATCTAATTCTAGAAACAATGGAAGGGAAATCTTGGTCATGTAATAAAAAGTAGCTCTTGTCTTTGTTAATAAGCTGGCCAGACATATCATCATATGCAACTAATGTCTCTATTATTAATCTTAAGGTATTTCTTCTTCTAATTGTAAAAATGGTCACATCATCAATAAAGCTGAGGTGATTAATCTGAGGACCTTTTCTTTTCATGTGAAAACCATAATACTGAGGGTGTTGATACAGGTTATTCAAAGTTCTGGTTATTACTTTAACCTCAATAATGAATAATGTAGGTGACAGGGGAGCAGCTTGTTTTAGACCTCTTGTAGAGTGAAAAACCTATGTCTGGTACCATTTACAATCATAGAGTACCAGTTGTTTAACAGGGTTCTTCAAATCATATCAATGATAATCTCACTAAAACCAAATCTTCTAAGAACTATACATACAAATGACCAAGATACCCTATATGCCTTAGCCATATCTAGTTTAATGACCATATTTCTACCAATAACATGTTTTTTTAATGCTACTAGTAATCTCCTGAGCAAGCATGATATTTTCAATAATGTTTCTACCTATCATAAATCCTAATTGGTTGGATGAGATAATAGAAGAGAGAATAGGATCCACCCTGAGGTATAACAGTTTAGAAATGACTTTTTTGGTGAAATTGATAAGACTAATAGGTCTCAATTCTAAGAGTTTGTTAGGATGTTCTACCTTTGGGAGCAGAACCAAACAAGTGTTAGAAAAATATTTAGGCACAACCTTTCCACAAAAAACTGATAACACCACCTGAAGAAGATCTTGACCTATAATGTGCCAGTAAGATTGAAAGATTTTTCTATTCATACCATTTGAACCAGCTGCTAAATGAGCATTCATAAAAAAGACCACAATTTATAATTCATTAAGAGTGGGAATTACTTGGAGAGATTCATTATGTATATCTGATAGTAGTTTAGAAATACAAGATAACACCTTTTCAGGTATATATTTATCTTTCCCTATAAAAATATCCTGAAAGTGTTTATAAGCTGCGACAATAATTTCAGAGTCCCATTGAATCTAATCTCCCTCCTCGTTTCTGTCTTTATGTATAAACAACTTCTTTTTTCTTTCCCTAATTAAAGCATGAAAGTAACTCGAATTGGTATCTCCATATTTAAAATAGTGTAATTAAGTCTTTTACCTTAATACAACATCTTTCACTTTAAGGTGTCTAATGTATTCATCTTGCAGCCTGTAAAACTTTTGTCTATTTTTATTAGTTTCATTCAGAATCAAGTTCTCCTTTACTACTTGAATTTTCTCCTCATAAGTCTTCACATCACATAGATATCACCATATTTATATCTAGACCAGTGACTCAAGGTAAAGGATAGTTTTTTCATCTTCTACTAAAACTTCCACAAAGCCTCCTCTATGCATGGTTTCTGCCGACAAGATTCCATAATGCTAAAAAATAAGGGATTATCCACCCATCAATCCAAGAATTTAAAGTATTTTATGAATATAGTTGTTCTTTCCTGCATCTCCAACAATAAAGGGAACTGGTCAAAGCCAACTGAGGATAAATGAGTGATGAAAGGCAGGGGTAATTTTTCCAACCATTTATCAGACATCATTGCCCTGTCTAATCTCTTCTATATCCTAAAGTTTATACCTCTAAGGTTGGACCAAGTAAATTTGGGACTATGAAATCCCAAATCAGTAAGCCCACATGTTTCAATAACACCTAGAAATTCGAAGCCTTTTCTCATATCATAAAAAATTCTACCAAGCTTTTCTTCAACAGTGGTAATTACATTAAAGTCCCCAACAGTGCACCAGGAAAGACTAGAAGAGACTAGTTGAACCAAGCTAGTCCACAAAGGTCTTTCAGAGTGTCCCTACACTTAGCATAGACAAATGCCATAAGATATTGCTGAGCAAGTTGTGTATGATTGATAGAACAGACAATCTACTGGTCATCAATTGCAACAACATCATAAGAAATATTCATGGACCAAAAAAGTCAGATTTTTTCATTAGATTTAGATATAACATGCTCCATCTTGAACCTCCCTTTAGCCTCTTGAATATGAATTTTACTTGAAAAAGGTTCCAAAATTTCAATAAGAGACAGGTAATGAATATTAATGAGATTTTAGAGTCTTTCTAGGACACCTGGGGTGTAGATACCCCTAGCATTCCAAATGAGGTGACTAATTGTTTAGATGAATGTGAAGAGTGAGACTTGGTGAGACGTTTACTTATGATAACAGGCATGTTAGAAAACCTTTGTTTGGACTCATTCTTTGATATACCTAAGGAACCTCTTGGTGAGAGGCATTGTTGACAAGCCACCTGGGAAATCTCAGCTGTAAAATCTTTCTGGTCACTAAGGTCAAATGTATCAATCACTTTATCATGAATACCTCCCTCTTGTTCCTTTTTGCCAGGGACTTTAATTTTATCTTCAGAGTTTATTAATCTATACTCAAAACCTACCTCCTGAGCAGGAAAGTTAGAGGGACAATGTTGACGAGACTGACTATTATTTAGATCCTATAAATTATCACTAGGGTTTTATCCACTTGATTAGTAGAGTCTCCATTTTCTTAATAATTAACATTCTCGATGGGGATCTGAGAACAACAATATGCTGGGGTGAATTACTACCATCCACTATAGATTTTATCACCTACTAAGTAGTTTTATTTACCTTCACTTTATTCCCCCACCAATACATTTATCATTAGAGTACTCCACTTACTGATCATTGGAAAGTGGGGCTGGAAGAATATTATTTACATCATCAACTACATTATGATCAATAGGACTAACATCCTCAGTACCAACAGAGTATTTCTGCAAAGGTGTAAAAGAATTAACATCATGCTGCACGTTAGATCCAACCTGTTTTCTTGGAGATTTAGGTTTGGAGTTTCTGTTGTGTCTCTGCATACAATAGTGAACATCTCTTCTTTATATTTTTTTTGAGACTTCCATTCATCCTTGGGAGATTTACCTTTATCAACAATAAGATGGAAGAGGGGTGTATGTTGTTGCTAAGGCTTGTTTTCTGGTACAACCTAGCCCATCTGCTTCATCTGATGCTTTGCCTCTTGATTACATTCAACATATGTAATTGGTTCTGCTTTCATTTTTGATTTTGTAGCCTCATCTTTCTATTTACTAAAACAACATCTAACAGTATGTCCTTAGTCTTTACAATAGCTACAATAGTCTGGCACACCCTCAAATTGAATGGCTTGCTACTTTTCTTCCCCATGTTTATCATCATATCTCACCTATACATGCTAGGGTTTAATTTTGGTGAGGTCAATCTACAATTTCACCTTTCCCACACTACCCTTGGTCTTCTTATAAGTGTCTAGGTCTAGGAACAAAACCTTACTTATAGAAGATAGTAGAGGTGTAACCACCTTCAGATAATAACAAGGCTAAGAAAATTCGGGTAGACTGCCCAAATAGGTTCCAAAGGTGTCTCTTTTACTAGATTAAAGGTGGGAATCCATAACTGAAGTCGCATCATTTGTCCTTGAATGTACATTTTATCTTTTGACCAAACAGTTGAGTGATTATACTCATTATCAATATCAATGTAAATATGCCTAGAATTGAAATGTGTAAGTTTGACCTGGCTTCTTAACTCAGTTTGTAGGATAAATTACTTCCTTATCACTTCCATTCTATTTAGTATTATCAAATTTACCATTCAAAGTGAATCTGCATCTTTTGGCAAGCTTAATCTTAAAGTCCTCGAGTTTAAAAACTACAACTGGAAGGCCTTTATTTAGTAGTTATGTTGGGTAGTGTAATCTATATGAGCTCAGCCTTCATAGCTTCCTGAGCTCTTAGCTTTATGGCCAAGGAGTGTGCCACCTTTGGTAAAGAGGGTTTAGGGATATGAGAGATTTTGCGCCAAGCTACATTTGTGCCAAAAAAACCCTAAATTCTTTAGGGCATTGTTCTAAAGAACTCCTAATATCTCATCCCTCAAATGGAACCATTACTACATTGGATAGGAAGCTTACCACCAGGGTTGACTGCGGCACTTGGATTGCCATGACAAGAAATAGTCTGAGTTGTGGAAGACAACATTTCTTGATTGCTTTCATGGATAACCATTTTCAATCGCTCAAGTTCCTTCTCCACCTGAGTGTTCTCTTACCCACTTGGATTACCATATGCCTCCAGTTTAGCTTGAGAACCCAATACAACTGCTCCTCAGAAATTCGAAACCTTAACCCATCCTGGTTCTACAACTGTGGAGAATTATGTGGGTATTGTGTGGGTAATGCCTTATAAACGGATTGTATACTAGCGTGACACCCCTGAGAAGGATTGTACGATGGCCGGAGTGGCTCTGCCAGTGTCGGCAAAGCCATAACTGCCGACTAAGATGAGTGAGTAGTTGAAAAATGCCTAAGAGAGAAATTTTAGAAGGTTCTGTTAAAGATTTCAGTTTTTTAAAGAAGAATAAAGAGAAGAAATAATACATAACTGCAGAATTTGGAGTTTTACTGGTACGGTTGAGAAGCTTAAGCCATTCAAAATATGTGTTTGATTATTGTTCCTCTTCTTAACATTGTTTTATTTCATTTTTTCTATATTGATTCAATTGTCTGCAATTTATAATTGATCGAGTTCATAAATTAAATATTACATTCACATAATTACTTTTTAAGTGGATTAGAAAACATATTTATAGACATTTTATTTATTATGTAATTGAAATTATAAAAATCCGAAGCATTAAAATTATTTTGCTAAT
>NC_061111.1:219968809-220038142 GCF_002878395.1 Capsicum annuum | reverse complement strand
GGGAATAGATTTATAGACATTTAGATATTTTAATTTATCTATTATGTATTTGAAGTTATAAAAATATGAAACATAAAAACTTTTTTGCTAATTATTATTTTGTTTATATTCATATAGATTGGGTTAGAGAGGAGGGGGTTCATTTAATATCTTTAAATTGTGAATAAAATAATAAAAAATATATAAAACATAAAAGTTCTTTTTATAATAATATGATAATTTTTTTTTTTTGGTTTCTCATCCAGTGTTCGGTGCCCGCGTTGGAGCCCCGACTAATTCAAACCACACATTGTAGGGCCCATTAAGGTGACAACACTCCCAATGGAATTTTCTCCATACCCAGGGTTGAACCCTCGACCTCTGGTTAAGAGTGGAGCAACCCCATCCACTGCACCACAACCCATGTTGGTTAATATGATAGTTTTTTACATATAGAATTGATTAGAAATTTTGGGGTGGGGTGGGGGGTTGGGCTGATGGAAGCGGGGTAGGGGTGAAGGAGGGACAGAGTTTTTTTTTTCTTTTTTTTTTTAGCATTTTATTGAGAAATAATGTGGTGGTTGATTTTCTTTTTCTTTTAAAAAGATGATATGATTTAACATGTTTAAAGAAATATTTCAATATGAAACGATAATAATAGTGAGGGACAGAGTTATATTTTTTTGTAGCATTTTATCGAGAAATAATGTGGTGGTTGATTTTTTTTTCTTTAAAAAAATAATATAATTTAACATATTTAAAGAAATATTTCAATATGAAACAATAATAATACTTCAATGTTATCCCGCATTGCACAGGTATGTATGCTAATATTTATAAAACTAAAATTGTACTTGATACACAAATAGAATTGATACGATCTATTATACAAGTTTTTGTCCGAGTGATAATATTAGAAAAGAGAGCTAATTTTTAAGAAGCAAATAAGACAAGTAATTTAAATGAACTTTTTTTTTAATGGTGAAAAGGTAAAAGCATCTTTTTAAATTCATTTTAACAATGTACTTGGACATTTACACAGAAAACTTTATAAACCCAGTACAGCTTAAAATGACAACAATCAAATTAGTCGCACCATGAAATTTTACTTTGCTTTACTGAGAGGATGAATATTCATTGTTTTAGAATTCTTTTTCACTTTATTTAAATGACCTTAGTGCATGGAAATTACGACGTATAACATGTATACTAATTAACATTGTCGATATCTGCTCACTGCCTTTTTCCCCTCATACTCCATTTCAACCGCACGCTTTCAAGAAAATAAAAATTAAGTGGAAAAATGTAGATAAGTTGTTTCATCTTAAAATGTTAATCAAAGTTATCAATTGATTAAAAAATAAATCAGAACTGCTTATCTCAAAAGATTAATTAGACTTTATTAAAAAAATTAAGTAGAAATTTATAAAGTAGCTTGTAAAAAGAAAAATTCGAAGAAAGAACCTACAAACATCACCAGAGCAAGTGATGAATAATGATACATTTTACTTAAAATTTTCACATTAATCATTAATTTTTCCCTTTGCCCAGTGAAGACGAAGAGAAAGAACTAAAATCAGATCTAAGAAAAAAAATATTTAGGATTGAAAGCATTTTAACTTCTTAAAATTTAATAATAAGTTAAATTTTATGTTTTTGGTGTTATTAAAATACTGAAAATTACATAAATACATAACTTATGTTTCCAATATTACAAAAAATCTCAACTCCCTAAACATATTACAAAAATCCCAACATATACATAGAATGTTATGTATATGTTGGCTATGTTATGTATATTAATAGGAAGAGAGAGTAAAGTAATTAAAAAAATGAGAGAGAATATCATTACTTCCAAAAGAGTTGGTATTTATATTATTTATACATTAAAACATTTATTTAGCAATTTAATTTTAATTAGGAAATTTTTTCTCAACTTATGCCCCAAAAGTAAAACTCGCCCAACGCTTAGGTGTACACCCAGACTGACAGGGTCTGCACCTCATGATACTTTCGCCCTCGTACATCGCCTTGAAGCATTTTTTCTACGCCTGTCCCTCCCTTCCTTCCATTTAAAACATTGTTTTTTTACACTAAAGGATAATACCGTGCCAGCACGGATCCATTATAGTCAAACTACTAATATATTTTTATCAAAACAATAAATGTTAATTAGGAGAATTTTAATCCTCTTTATGTTATTAATTGTATTAGAATATAACAGAATTGTTTAAAATTATATAAGAATTAATTTATAGGAGTTGTATGCTTAATCACATATTGGATGATTTGTTTTGCATGTAAAATAATAATTACCATACATTATTTATTTAATAATGAATTATGTTTATTTCTTATAAAAGTAGCGTTTATTATAGGAAAGATCTAATAGCGTGAAACTTATGTAGTGATTATTATAAAGAGTTCAATTTTAAATTCAATGATTTACGAATTTGCTATTATGCAACTCATTAGGTATTTTCTTCCATTTCTTTTTACTTAATTTATATTAATTGATATATATCTTAAGAAAATACTTGTTAGAAATTTACTTTACTAAATTAATTTTATTAAAACATTTAAATTTGAGATGGAATATTCAGAATAAATATTAACTTATTTGATAAAGTTAATAAATATTTTAATTTATTTGATAAAATAAGTAACAAATTATTATACTTGGCAAAGAATTTGTTTAACTATAAAGTACTTACGTGATAAAATATTTGTTCCTTTCAAAAATAAAAATGGCGCACGGATTCAGAAAAGTACTACACTTTTCGTAGCGATATAGAAAGACAAAGATGTACGTGTTAGATAATGATCCTACGTATTCAATATTAGGGGCAATATATGCACTTTCTGAGAAAGAATAATACAATAAAAAGAATAACTTTTTTAAGATAGTTGATCTTGTGGAGAGACTTTAATATTCTCATACTTTTCACTTAATGACTATAAGCTAACATAACATGTCAAAGTCGGCTCTTCTAATATATAGAAAAATCACACGAGGAAAGTGTTCTTAAAACAAGATTGGATGTGTATATCACCAACTAAAATAAAAGCATACCATTGAACATAAATAACAACAATAATGAAAATAACCACTTCTAAGTAGACATCTCTTTTCGAGGATGTTAATTGTTTGTTCCATTAGTCATTTCATACTTTTTTTTGGCACAATTCCACATTAGATTAGTAAACACATTACCTTCATAAATAGAAGTATTAGTCGTCCACAAATTGCCTTTTATCTATTATGCAACACAAAAGATAGTATTTAGTAGTATTATTTAACTAACTATATTAGTACCCGCGCGATGCGCGGTCGATACAAGAACAACAATAACAATAAACTCAGTGCATTCCCACGTAGTGGGGTCTGGGGAGGGTAAGATGTACGCAGTCCATACCACTACTTCCGGAGAAGTAGCAAATATTTATAGAAATTAATTATAGAAATTATTATCTTATTGATTTAATATAATAAAAAATTTATTCAATATCATTCACATATTTGAAATTAATAAAGTTATGCAATATGAAAAGTAACTATTAAAATATTGAACTTAATATCATTAATTACATAAAATTTAAACATTTCTTTTCGAAAGTTAGTATCCGCGTGCAAATAATATTATATTCTAATATAATTATTTGAGAATATTAGAAAATATTGTGATCTATATTGATTTATTTTGTAAAACAATCATATAATTGCAAAAGAAAATGCATATTAAACATAATTATGATTAATTAAGTGACTTACTTCTAAATGAAAGATATGTTTTAAAGCTATGCACATGAGTCTTCTCTGTAAAATTTTAACTTTAAATTTAAATTCTTTTAAGTTAAATATTTTAATTTGCACCCTCTTATCAAAAGGAAGAAAAGAGTTTCTCTTTCTCTTTTGTTGTCTTAATAGATTTTTCTTTCAAAGTAAATTTTGTATTCCTTTGTCATAGTATATTTTTTTTATAAATTTAAAATATTTTTGCATCAAGGCAAATAATTTGAGAAAAGTCTCAATAATAGTCAATTTTCCCTCTCTCATATTTTTTTATTACCATTTTTTCAACAAATAACTTATAACATTATCTAAAGTTCTAACCTGTTTGCACGATTTCACAATATTCACTTATTCTCTTATGATAATGGACCAACAAATATTAATGAATCTTATTATATATTATTTTTTCGAATAAATGGTTTAGTCCCTCATAGGTTTGAATATTCACTCTCCAACTCTATTTTCGATCAACCCTATCATACTTTCTCAATTTACTCAATTTGAATGAAATTATAAATATTAATCACTATCGAAATTGAATTCTCTTCCATTTTAGAACATTCAACTAATACTTAACCCCTCATGTTCATCAGTACAATAAGATATTCATCTTATTCATCTTTATCTTTTATATTATACAAAGTAGATCAAAATAATTATTGCACCAAAAGATCTACAATATTCTAAAATTAGAGTTACAAATATAAATATAAACATGATTGAACTCATTACCTGTTTATAGCAACTAAAACAAAAAAATAAGAAAGTTTGTAGCATAATGTTTATAAATAACAAATGATAAATGGTCTTTAATTACTTTCACATTAGTACAATATGCTACGTAAAAGTACAATAATATTTGCAGTAAGAATTTTAAAAAATCAATATTCACAAGTATTTAATTTATTGAATTTGAGCGTTGCCCATTGAGCATCAACCACGAGATACTCAGCAGAATTTTGATCTTCGATATGTAGCTTTTTGAGATAGTAATCCTAGTGTTAGGTAAATTTCATAAATAGTTATACAACTATCATTTTTTTACTAAGGTCACTTAACTATCATTCCTAATACAATATCTTAAAACTTTTAATATACTATTAAAATCACACAATCTAATTTATAAATTAATTGTTAATCATAACATATAGAAATATTGTATAGACAAATCAAGTGTTAATCCTAATATATAGAAATATAATGGATTAGTAATTTAGTATCATAGTTTATTAATTTTTGAAATCATACTATCATCTTACTAAAATCTAAAGCAACAATATTTGCAATGCAAGAAAATCAACTATCTAATATAAATATTAGTTTCTTCATATTTAATGTATAACTTGTAAATTTTTGTGTTATTGCTAAAATTCTCATTGCACATTTTGATTAAGATAAATTTTTATAAGTCTTTAAGAATGTATGACATACTAAAAGATCACTAACTTAAATTTTCAAAGAGTACAAATTATATTTTTATTTTATAAAACATAAGTACATGAATACTGGCTCATAAATGTTTCACCAAACATGTAAAAAATAAAATGAATATGCAACATAACTTATATATTTAATTGACTTGATAAATCAAGAAAAATCTATTCTAAAACAATACTTGCAGTAAATTGAGATTCTAGCAATTATCACGACAAGATAAGTTGTGGCGAAAATCACTTGCACAATTCATCTTCTCCAACATATTATGGTAAAAATTAATTAGCTTTTACTAGGTGTATCCTTCTTATATAGTGGTAAATTGTTATGACATTAGAACTTCTAGATTAATTGCAATTGGTACAATATTCTTTTCCATATATATGTATATAATTGTTAATTGATTATTCATTTTCTATATATATATTTTTCAATCAATTTTGTCATGCTTCCTTAATTGACTTACATTGAATGAAATCATAAATATTTTTTGTCATATAAATATTCATTTTATGGTAATACTTCAATTGCATATATTCTAATTTATTAGTAACTCGCACCCACATTTCATCATATAAAATTATTATAAATTTTTATTGATATTCTTAATATTAAGAAATATTTATTCCTAATTTATTTTATTGATCTGCACATTTAAATTTTTATATAAGATAATTTAATATTTTTAAATTAATTTTTGTTCATCAAAACGAAGTATCTTTTTCAAATTTGATTATTTTAAAATTCGATATTATTCTTACAGACATATATAAGGTTATATAATTGCTTAATTAAAGAATAAATTTGTAAAATAAAATTTTATTTGACTTCGAATATTAATTAAGACTAATGTAATTTTAGTAGTTATTTTCGATAAACATTATCCAATATTTTCCGTGTAGTAATATTCATTTTTAAATTTTTTAATATTTATTTATTTTTAATTTACTCTTCTTTTAAATTCAAGACTATCATTTATTCATTCCCTATTATAGAATGATAGTGTAGTTACTCATTGACAGTTATTCTTAATTATGAAAATCCTTTCATTAAATATGAATGCATATTATTTTAAATATAAATTACTTAAAATATATCGAATGAAAATTCTTCCAATAAACATGAATGCATATCTTTTAAATAAAATTCTTGAAATATATTGAAATAGATTTCTTCTATTTTATAGTCCAAAGTTACCATTTGAGTGATTACATCTTTTTCATAATATTTTTAATTTTGGAATAACTCTTTGATTATTATATTTTTTTTCCATATAAGTTGTTTGATTCCTAATTGGTTATTTTCTTAATTGATATTTCTTGATACTTTCTTGATTTAGTCAATTAAAATCAAATCATAAATGTTTTTTTTATATAGTATTGTTACTTAAATTAATTATATATACATTTTGAGTGATGACATCCTTTTCATAATATTTTTAATTTTGAAAGGACTCATTTGTCATAATAATCTTTTTCATAAAAGTTACTTAATTATTAATTAGTTATTCTCTAATTGATTTTTTTGTAATACTTTCTTGATTTACTAAATTGTAGTGAAATCATAAATATTTTTTAAATAATATTATTATTTAAATTAATTATGTATATTTTTTTAGGGATAGCATCTTTTTCATAATTTTTTTAAATTTTGAAATGACCTTTTGATTATTATAATCTTATTCATATAAGTTACATGATTACTATTTATTAATTGATTTTATTACTATGACATTAGAACTTCTAGATTAATTGCAGTTGGTACAATATTCTTTTCCATATATATGTATATAATTGTTAATTGATTATTCATTTTCTATCTATATTTCTCAATCAATTTTCTCGTGCTTCATTAATTAACTTACATTGAATGAAATCATAAATACTTTTTGTCATATAAATGTTCATTTTATGATAATACTTCAATTGCATATATTCTGATTTATTAGTAACTCACACCTACATTTTATCATATAAAAATTATTATAAATTTTTATTGATATTTTTATTATTAAGAAATATTTATTCCTAATTCATTTTATTGATCTGAACGTTTAAAGTTTTATATAAGATAATTTTATCTTTTTAATTAATTTTTGTTCATCAAAACGAAGTATCTTTTTCAAATTTGATTATTTTAAAATTCAAAATTATTCTTACAGACATATATAAGGTTATATAATTGGCCAATTAAACAATAACTTTGTAAGGTAAAATTTTATTTCACTTCGAATATTAATTAGGACTATGTAATTTTAGTAGTTATTTTCGATAAACATGATGCAATCTTTTCTGTGTAGTAATATTCATTTTAATTTTTTTAAATATTTATTTATTTTCAATCTACCTTCCTTTTAAATTCATTACTATTATTTATTCATTTCCCAATATAGAATGATGGTGTAGTTACTCATTGATAGTTATTCTTAATTATGAAAATCCTTTCATTAAATATGAATGCATATTGTTTTAAATATAGATTACCTAAAATATATCGAATGAAAATTCTTCCAATAAATATGAATGCATATTTTTTAAATAAAATTACTTGAAATATATTGAAATAAATTTCTTCCATTTTGTAGTCCAAAGTTACCATTTGAGTGGTCACATCTTTTTCATAATATTTTTAATTTTAAAATAAATCTTTGATTATTATATTTTTTTCCATATAAGTTGTTTGATTGCTAATTGGTTATTTTCTTAATTGATATTTTTTTTTATACTTTCTTGATTTAGTCAATTATAATCAAATCATAAATGTTCTTTTTTTTATATAATATTATTACTTAAATTAATTATATACATATTTTGAGTGATGACATCTTTTTCATAATATTTTTAATTTTGGAAGGACTCATTTGTCATAATAATCTTTTTCATATAAGTTACTTGATTATTAATTAGTTATTCTCTAATTGATTATTTGTAATACTTTCTTGATTTACTAAATTGTAGTGAACTCATAAATATTTTTTTAAATAATCTTATTATTTAAATTAATTGTGTATATTTTTTTTAGAGATAGCATATTTTTCATAATACTTTTTTTTTATTTTGAAATGACTTTTTGATTATTATTATCTTGTTCATTTAAGTTACATGATTACTATTTACTAATTGATTTTTTTGTAATATTTTCTTGATTTACTCAATTGTAGTAAAATCATAAATATTTACTTTTTATAATATTATTATTTATGTTGTTTAAATTAATTGTTCACATATTTCAAGGAATGACATCTCTATTGAAATATTTTTTATTTTGGAATAACCTTTTGGTTATAGTAAATTTTTCCATATAAGTTGTTTGATTACTAATTGGTTATTCACAAAAATAATCACCAATATAAATTTTGTTGTCAATAAAATAGATTTTTGTTGCCAAAATACCAAGTGGCTAGTTCTCAATATACCACTTAGCTTAATTTTAGGCTAACTTCTTTGTTTTATTATATATATAGAGAGAGAGATATCAACATCAGCTAAATATAATATCCTTCATACCCCAGGGTGCTCTAATATTCATTATTTCGAAGTCCACCATGCATTGCTCACAGGAAATATTGAATTCATGGCAACCAACTACATCGGCAACGTTGTGATTCTTCGAGTGAACCCCTGGACCAACACCTTTACACAGCCTGGTCATTGGGGCTTTAAGGAAATTTTCCTCACCAATAATGATTTTCGAGCGTATTCGAAACAAAATGGCAAGAGCTCTACCACCCGGATACTGGAAAATTTTAATATGTGAGAGGTCCAAGTATTACATAGCAGACAAAAGTTATGTGAGAGTCTCTCAAATTTTGCCAAGTAGAAATAGTGGATCCCACTATCACAAAAAGGAGCCAAAGGCTTAGATGCCCTATTTTTGTCTCTATTTCTTTTCTTTCTTACATTTTTTTTTTTTTTTGGTATGATTGCCATGCAATATCCTCTTCCAATTCACCTCTCCACTAACATCGAATATTTTAATTTTTAAAATTTAAATTTACTCATGCCTTTTCGTTGCACAAATTAAAATAACACAATAACAAGATCAAAGGACAACAAAAAACAGTAATGGACATTTGGTCATGAAATAAAAAAATTACTTTATTTATAAATTTTAAAATTGAAGTTGGAGTTGTGTTGGTTATACTTTTTGTAATAAAGATTAAAAAAAATTCATTTAGCCATAAATAGTATTCACTATATTTCAGAATACATTTTTACTTATTTCGGAATACTTATTTGGTCAGAAATAAATCAAATACAAATTGAAGTTGTATGTGGAAATTTGAAAGACATCTCAAAAGATGTTTTCACTATTTTTGATTGCACTTATTGCTTTATTTTAAAAATAAATTAATTTTTTATTTTCATAAAATAACTTTAGTTTCATAAAATTCTATTTTTAAATTTATTTTCACTTTTTATATTTTTCTTAAAAAAATACATTTAAATTCTAATATCAACTTCAAATACTATGACCAAATATAATTCAACTCTATTTTCAACTTTAGAAATTTCAAATAAAGTGAATAATCTTTTGACCTTTCATGGTCAATGCCTATTTAAAATTGAAAGCTAGATGTGAAACTAAATTTTTTAAGATAAATTTCATTAGTGATTATTCAACTTTGGGTTTATTAAAAATAATTTTTATTTTCTTATTACATAAAAGTTATCTAACTTAAAAGTTTAATACACATAAATATTATTTTATCATATAGGGTATGTTCGATAATAAGAACTTTCGATGGATGAAAATATTAAAATAAAGAAGTAATAAATTTGTTAGAGTAAATAAATCAAAAATTTATTTACATCAAAATATGAATATATTGCAAAGCAACCAGTGTAAGAAAGGAAACAAATAAAGAGAAAAATAGGGCATCTAAGTATGATAGTGAGATTCATTATTCTTACTTGGCAAAATTTGAGAGGATCCTTACACAACTTTTGTCTGTCATGTAATACTTGGACTCTCATGTCAAGTCCTCCAACAGCCGCTTCCCTCAATATGTCCTCAGTGTCGTGACGATCTAGATAGAAGAACCTATATATTCCCAATAGTAATGATGCCTCTGATAGACCCTTGCGGTGCCTCTGATCAACCTCGCCTAATGATTTATTGAATAGTCCATACAAACCTAGTTTTTTTCAAAAGGTGGGGAATATACCACCTCCCAAAATTGTTTGGACCTGCAGGTACGTTATACACAGCGGAATAATCCAAACGAAGAATATATAAAAGTAAAGGAAAATATCAACTCACACTAGTGAAAGAGACGAAACATCCCTTCTTAAAGCGACGAAAGGATTTTGTAAAAGATAGTTGTTTTTGTATTACATTGATCATCTTTAAATGCATTAGGGGGAGTTGAGAATGCTTAATGGTACAAAGGAAACTAAATAAAGAGAATCAAAACTCAGAAGATTACAGAAAATAAGGGATATTAACAAAATATGGAAGATCTGAAGGATTGCAAAATCAGAAAGAATAAACGGAAGAAATTCGAAAGATTATCTTTCCTTCTTATGCCCCCGCAATATACGTGGTGGTTCAGTAACACCTATTGATCTTGGGCGTATTTATACATTCAATTGCTAATTATTGCCTGTACTTTTACTGAATTGTGAGCTACATTTCGTATAATTTCATATGTTTGGGCTAAAAATGTGTTCGTGAACTACTGGTGTGATTAGCATTTTCAAGTTGAGATTTTGTGAAGACCAAGCTTGATTTGAATTCGATGAAGTGCTTTATGATGATGAATACTATATGCAGATATTGGGATGCGAGACGAGCTAAAAATAGGTGTTTGAAAGCAACTATGGACCATGGGACACAAAGGCAAGTTGAAGAGTGCACTTTGCGGGAAAATAGTTGGAGATTTCTTGCCTCCGTACGGAAGTCAAGCCCCGCGATATGGGCGTGTCACGGAGATGGCTAATTCATAAGTGTCAAGAAATAATAGCCTTTCGATATTTCAATATGATAGAATCTATGTTCCATGATTTCAAAGTGACACAGAGGTATTTTTCAGCAGCTGCTAGCAATAGACTATAAATAGGACACTTGATATAATTTTGTATCATTTTAATTTGTACATCCTTAGGAGCAAGAAAAAAAATGCATGGCTTATGTTAGGGTTTATTACTCCACTCCTTCTTTTCTTTCAAATATCAGATAAATATATTGAAATCCATGAAGTTGATTCTAATTATGAGTGGCTAAAAACCTTTATTCTAGGGTTGAGGCCAAACAAATGATTGTGTTTCATACTCTTGATTTGGTTTAACATTGAATTTCTCGCATTGGTTGTTCTTAAGCTCTTGTTATTACTATTTTAATGCTTGACTGACATTAAGATAAATCGAATCCTCTCGTGAATCCAGAAGGAGAATTATTAGGAGAGAATGAAAAGGTTACATGCCGAGGTAATCTTTCATAAAGTAAAGATTTGATTTGCATCTAGGATAGGAATACACTTAGAAAACATTGTCTGGTCAAAATATGGGACAATATCTTAATACATCTCAATTGGATTATCCCATCCTCGCTTATTGATGTAGTTGCGACATACCCTTTTAGGTAGATGATTAGAGGTTTAAGAGACCATATTTATATTATCAACCCTGTGAACCAATAACCAGATAAATGACATAGCTAATGAGAGAGTGTCGTGATGCAAGAATACAATGCATGCATTGACCCTGGAATTTCCCCGTAATATTGTTTACACCTTTGGTAAGTAATCCTTGCTTTAAATATTAAATGTTTGTTTATTTAGGATCACCTAAAAACCTCATCTTAATCGATTAATACTGTATTTGGTTGAGACACCAGTATTACTTGAGTTAAGAAAATTACTAGAAACACAGTCTTGATGGGTATCATATCTGGATTCTTAATCTTATATTATTTGTATTATCACATACGCTTGTGTGTACATTTGGATGCAATAAGTTTTTGGTGCCGCTACTCGGGACTTAGAAAAAAGTGATTTTCTAATCTTGGTTTTTACTAATATTTACAAGTCTTGACAACTTGATGTTACCTGCTATATTTGTAGGTATAATTGCAATTCTAAAAGCTAGCTCGAAATGAAGAATTAGTCGAACCATATCTTGAATTGAAGTAATATTTACATCAGCAGAAAAGAGCGGTTGTGCTTCAATACCCAATTTAACAAGTCCAGCTAGACCCATGAAGAGATTGTTTCTATAGATATGGAAGTAACAAGGCAAATTCGGGAAGTGGCAATCCCACTCGTAACTAATGTCACCTCTAACATTCAAAAACCTAAACTAGAAGATCGATTTGAGATAAAATAGAACATGGTGAAATTGTTGCACAAATTTAGGTAGTTAACAGGTCTCTCATATTAAGATCCATAGAAATATTCACAGAATGTTTGGAGATCAATGACACGTTCATTTCCATCGGATTCTCGGTCGACTATGTGAGACTTACACCCTTCCCATTTTTATTGTTGGGAGAGGCTAAAAGGTGGTTGAAGCCAAACCACCCAACTCAATCATGACATGGGATGACCTTGCAAGTAAGCTTTTAATTCGATTATTCCATCTAGAAAAACAACAAGGTTGAGAAGTGAGATTTTGAGTTTCAAGCAGAAACCAAAAGAAAATATCTATCAATAGTAGGAAAGATTTTAGTCTCTCCCAAGAGATTAGCCTCATCAACGAAAATCACATCATGTATTGGCATACACATGCTTTTTTATAGAGTCTCGACTCAAGAAACAAGATGTTATTTGATTCTGCAGTAAGGGATCAATCTTTTAAGAAAATGTATATTGAGCTAATTGCTCTATTGAATCACATTATATAGAAGCTACCCAGAGTGGAATGGAGATTCTTTGAGAAATATGCCGAAGAATCCTACAGCTATGTTAGAAGTTGACAATATCACTACTTTAGCTGTTCAGATGGTTGTTTTTCAAAATCAGGTGATTTGGCAACTCAAAAAATTAAACATGTCATAGCCGCATGCGCATATTAATATGGTAAAATAGAATAAAGTGTGCTGTGAAACTTGTGGTGCGAGTGATCACTCATCAGAGTTATGTGGAGTAAATCTAAATTCAGTAAATTTTGTTGGAAATGCATACAAACAAAATGGTCAAAATTTTTGGAACACTTACAATCTTGGATAAAAAAATCATCCATATTTTTCATGGGGAAGTTACCAGGGAAGAATTCAATCACACCCAACACAGGAACCCAGGGTAGAGCTAGAACCAACAAACGTCTCAGTGAAAACAAGCAACTACTCAATCTAGTAATATTGAAGAAATGATAAAGTCGATAATGGCAAATAATCCAAGATGGTTGTAGAGCAGATAAGATAGATAAAGATGTAATAATCAATAGTTTACCACTCAACAATTAGAAAAACAAGTGGTTAAAATAGCTAGAGCGTAGATTATGAGGTCTCTTGGAGGTCTACCAAGTGATACAAACCCAAATTTAAGGCAAATGATGCATTCTTTACTCAGAGTAGTAGACAGTTAGAAGAATTAGAGCCCAAGAAACACCTCAAAAGGCTATGGTAGTTGAGGAGAAGTAAGAAGAACCTAAAAAGGATGTGAATTACGAGAGTACCTTAGAAAGTGTGAATCTACCTCCTCCATCTAAAAAAGTTGAAGTAGGAAGCATGTTTTCAAAATTTTATATATCTATTAAAATATGTATATAATAGTCTTCCTTTTGTTGATGTTTTGCAGGGAATTCCTAAGTATTCAAAATATATCAAGGATATTGTCGGAAAAAATAAAGGTTGATAGATTATACTAATATTGCACTTGCTAAAGAGTGCGCGTCACGTATTCAGAATAGACTACCAACGAAGATCAAGGACCCAGGGAGTTTCACTATTCAGATCACATTAGGAAGTCTCTTGGTTGTCAGGGATTGTGTGATCTTGGGGCCAATATTAATTTGATGCCCATCTATTTATTCAAGAAGATGAGGGTTGGGTAATCCAAGGAACACCGCTATGATTTTGTAGTTGGCTGATCGTTCGCTTTCCAGGCCTGATAAAATAGTTAAAAATATGTTGGTGCAAGTGGGTTCACTCATCTTCCCTATGTATTTTATTATATTGGACTTTGATGCAGACCTAGATGTCTGATTTATTTTGGGACATCCATGTTTTGATACTGGGCATGCTTTGCGAAATATAATTTCTAGGCAATCGACGATGCAAGCTCATGATAGATTTAAGATTTTTGATGTGTACAAATTAATGAAGCTATCATCTATTTATCAGGATTATCTGCTTTTACGATGATAGATCTTAAGTCAGAGCTCCCATTCATTACTTCCAAAGATCCCTTGAAAAGAGCTTAGTGGGGCATAATATCTTCAGAGATACAAACGCTAATGAGATGGTATAAATTTTATATATTGCAAGCATCCTACTTCACAAGGGAAGATTCAACTTCTAAATAGACACATTGATTCCCCTCCCAAGCTATCTATTGATGAGACTTCTAAGCTAGAGCTAAAGACATTTCCTCCATACCTCTAGTATGCCTTTTTAGGAAATATAATTCCTTACTCGTTGTTCTATGCATGGGACTATCTGATGTATAGGTTAAAGAGACTTTGGAAGTGCTTAAAAGGTAAAAGAAAGTTATTGACTGACAAATGTCAAACATCCAGGGTATCAATCATGCTTTTTGGAAGAACAAAATATTTATGAAAGAAGGTTATAAGCCAAGCATGAAATACTAGAGAAGATTAAACCCAGTAATGAAAAAAGTAGTAAGAAAAAAAATGGTCAAGTGGCTTGATGCAAGCATTGTGTACCCTATTTCAGGCAACATGTGAGTGAGCCCTATCCATTGTGTTCCAAAATATGAACAAATGAAAGTGATGACTAATGATAGAAATGAGTTGATCCCATATCGCATAGTAACAAGATGGAGGATATGCATAGACTACAGAAAGCTTAATGATGCCACTCATAAGGATTATTATCTAATCCCTTTCATTGACCAGATTTTGGATAGACTTGCTGGACATGAGTATTATTGCTTTTTGGATGGGTATTCTGGCTATAATTAGATAGTCATAGCACCATAAGATCAATAAAATACCATGTTCGCTTGTCCATATAGGACTTACACCTTCAAACGTATGGCCCTTGGGAGTTATAACGCTTTGGCCACCTTCTAGTATTGCATGATGCCATATTTTATGACATGGTAGAAGACTTTCTTTAGGTATTTATGGATGATCTTTTTTTGTTTGGTAAATCTCTTGTAGTATGTTTGTAGAGTTTGGGTAGGGTCCCTAGCAAGAAATGAGGAGACTAATTTGGTGCCAAACTAGGAGAAGTGTCACTTTTTTGTCAAGAAGTTACCACCATCGATGTCAGTAAAAGGTTCCACAATTTTCTTATATATGTCAGATTTTACAGTAGGTTTATTAAGGATTTCTCAAAGTTTTCAAGACCTATGTGCAGATTTCTAGAAAATGATGTAAAGTTCGAGTTTGGGGACTATTATATAAACATTTGAGGATTTGAAAGAAAGTTGACAGAAGCTCTTATTTCAATCTCTCAAGAATGGGAGCTCCCTTTTGAGTTGATGTGCAATGCCAGTGATGTAATCATTGGAGTTGTATTAGGTCAAAGGAAAGAAAGGGTCTTCCATTTGATGTATTATGCAATCAAAACTCTAGCTACCATTGACACCTAATTTATTCCCTCCACGTCAAAACTATTTTCTTTAAAATAAAAAGTATGAAAAGGGATAAAATAGCTGCAACCCAAAAAAATTACACATTAATAGATTAGTAGATATTGACTTTAATTTATGCTTCCGATAAATTTAGATCCTCTCCAGTGGGAATGAAGGTAACAGTTAACACTGACCATGCTACAGTTTAGTACTTATTTAATAAGAAATATGCTAAACCCAAACTCAATAGATGGATTTTG
Organism: Capsicum annuum; assembly: GCF_002878395.1. Classification (NCBI taxonomy): domain Eukaryota; kingdom Viridiplantae; phylum Streptophyta; class Magnoliopsida; order Solanales; family Solanaceae; genus Capsicum; species Capsicum annuum. Next base: position 220,021,977 of record NC_061111.1, on the reverse strand, counting down.
TTATTGCAAGAATTTGATCTTGAGGTCCAATATAGAAAAAGATTAGAGAATTAGGTGGTAGACCATTTGTCAAGTCAAGAAGATCAATCACATGCAGTTGATGATAGGCGTATTATAGAGGAGTTTCTTGATGAAAAAATCTTAGCCCTTATTATAGATGAGCTCCCATAGTATGCAGACATAGTGCATTTATTGGGGAATGGTGTGTATCCACCAAAAAAAACAAAACCAATCAATAGAAAACCTTACGTATGGATGAGTCATACTTGCTTAAGCATGGAACTAATTAGAAGATCTATTTTTGAATGACTGGCTAAACAAGTGTTTGGGAGCTATCACTCATCACCTTACAAAGGTCATTATGGAGGAGGATGCACAATGCATAAAATGTTGCAATCGGGATTCTTTTGGTCTACTCTATTTAAGGATACCTTCACATTTGTTAAAGAGTTTGATCAATGTCAGCAAATGGGAGCTATATCCAGATGACATAAAATGCCATTAAACAATATTTTAGAGATGTAGATCTTTAACATTTGGGGGATAGATTTCATGGATTTATTCCCACTATTGTTTAGCAATAAATACATCTTGGTTGTATCTAAGTGGGTAGAAATGACAACTCCCCTCAATAATAATGCATAGGTAGTAGTTAAATTCATAAAGAAGAACGTTTCTCCATGTTTAGAATCCCGAGAGCAGTCATTAGTAATGAAAGGTCACACTTTATGAATAATTGGTTCAAAATTTGCTAGCAAAGTATAGGGTGAGACATAAAGTTGCTATAGCCTACCATCCAAAATGAGCGATCACGTCAAAGTGTCAAACTATAAAATAAAGTAGATTATCTAGAAGACTGTGAACGCTCAATTCAAGGACTGAGCTATCAAATTGGACAATGCACTATAGGCATATAAAACTGCGTACATGTAGAACCCTTGGTGCACCACACAGTGAGAGACCAGGTCTCTCAAAGTCAAACACAAGCGACAGAATAGTAAAGGAACTATGAGGTGCTGGAAAAACAACGGCAGTGCATGAAAGTAAGAACACAGGATTTTTATGTTGAACCCAAGAAGGGAAATACCACGGCTTGCCCTCACAAGGACCAGACAATCTACTATAACTAACCTCTTGATTACAGACTCGACTGTAAACCTAACTCTAGGTTTCTTTTACTTGTAACAACTCTATTACAAGCTCATCTTGGTAACTCTACCAAGGACTCCCTCTATACTGATTACTTCTAGTCAGTCTCACACTTAGGTAACTTTACCTAAGCAACTCTCTATTCAAAGAGAAAAACACTACTTTTATATCTTGAGTAGTTTGGTTACAAATCAAAGCTCGCTCAAGAACAATTTCTATTTAAGCTCAGATAAACAACTAAGAACTTGAGCAGTGTTAAAATGGGGTTTTGCTGCCTCTTTTTTCTCTCTTTAGAATTTGCGAAAACTATTTGATGAAGATGGATATCTTTTATTTTATAGCTGAGTGATGATTAGGGCTGAAATATTATTGGACCAGCTATCTAAGTTAGTACAAAATAGCACCAACAAGTTTGTTACACAAGAGGACAAAACTGTGCAGATGATGCATGCCAGCTGTACTGTACATTGTACGTCTAGGGACTTGGTCCCTTGTAGTTCAACTACTTATCATCAAAACTACATATATCTATTTTCCCCCTTTTTTATGATGACAAACCATACCATACATTTTGAGCATTAGTGTACATTCATCACATTTAATTAGTGTGATTACCACCTAAAAATAATTGTTCCCCTTATCATCATGCTTCCTTCATCACCATACAACATAGGGACCTGGTCCCTTGTTGTCATTTGTAGCAAAAACTTTTGATTTCTTTCTTGTCACTGTGCCTTATCATTCACTTAGCACATCACTTACTTCCCCCTATTAGAATACACCTTTATTTTGTGAATTTGCATGCTTACCGCTACCAATATGACCCTTCATTTATCTATTTAGCACATCACTTACTTCCCCCTATCATCATGCCATACATAAAATGCATACACATTACATGGTACCTGGTCCCTGGATATCACACTCATCAGACCTGGTCCTTACATATAAAGTCAGTATTCCCCCTTTTGGCATCATTTAAAAGGATTAACAGTAAACCAAGAGTAAGGATAAGTGAAAGCTAATTAAATCATGGCCACTGGGTAACACTAGCATGAAGAGCAATTTTAAATGTAAAGAAGACAACCGAGGCATACAAATAGGAATTTATTCATGATTAAATAGGCTAAGTACCATTATAATATGCCAAAAAGAAATTATAAAACTATTATTTGCAAAGGCCACAATAGAAACTGATGCAGGAAGTTGACACACTAAGACTCAGGTAGAAGAGGATTTAGAGGAGAGTGATTTTAACAACATATCCATTCTAGCATCCTCAGCAACATGAGCATCCTGCAATTCTTTAGTGAGAGTTTTAACTTCAGCGTTTAACCTTGAACCTCGCCAGTTGGTTATGAAACCTTGCCCTTTAGCTTTGTAATTTCTACTGCCGGTTCCTTAGTGGCACCAGGTCCCTCTGAGGATAGCTTTGAATATTGCAGTTTTAGATAAACTATTTTAGTATCTTTTGTAGCTAGTTGAATCCTCAACTCCTCCATTTCTTTGTTCAAATTTTTTTGAGCAACCAAGAGTTCTGATACTTGGGACACAGTTCCAACCTTTTCTTCAATGCATTCATTCTCCACTAAAGTTGTCAGACTAAACTTCTGTTTAACTGTTCTAGGGGTCCCCTTTGTCCCAATTATTCCATAATGATCAAACACCTTGTTTAGGAAGTGCCCATAATGCATTCCATACTTTTCTTATTTCTCATAGATTACTTTCTTCATTTGCTCTATCATAAGAGCAGGTAAGCTTATCAACTCATATTTACTCAAACATTCTATTAGGAATAGGTCAACACCAGAGGCAATGGTTTTTTTCTCTAATCTTGGTAACAGAGCTTATTGATGAACTCATATAGTAGCTGAAACTTACTGATTAAGTTTTTTTCGCAACAGCTATTGAAGTTCCACCCACTTTTGAGGCTTCACTCATAAATTCAGTGGTAGGCTGCTCCTTTACAATAGATTTTAATCCTATAACAAATACATCTAAAATCCTTTCTAGTGCTTCTTCATCTAAATAGGTAGACTTTTCTTGCACCTGGTCAGTTAAGCTTAGCCCATCTTCTGATAAGTCCATAGTATAGTAAAACTTCCTAACTTTATTTTCAAACACCATGGGACCTTATTATTTAAGTAAGTGAATCCAACCTTGTGTTTTCACATATTCTACCAATTCCACCATCCCTGATTTATCATAGATCCTTGGATCAAATACTCTCCCAGTTAGCACTTTTAGGGTTTTCAAGACAGCATTCCATGCTTTTCTAAGGACAACTCTCCTCTTTCTGTTTTCTTCTTCTCTTTAATTCATTATTTAGTTCTTTCTGTTCATCATTTTTTCTCTTCATAGGACCAGGTCCCTTAGAGACTTTCTTTTTTTTGACAAAATAGGCTTCTTTTTGCTTATAGCAAGACTACCAGACTTTTGATTTGCAGACTTGGTTCCCTCATCAACTTGAACTTTTTGTATTTTTTTATTAGTTGCAATAATAATATCAATGTCCATATCTTCTCCAACCTCCACTACTTCAATATTTACCTTCGCTATTCTAGTAGCTTTCTTGAGTCTTCGTCTTTTAGTAGTAGAAGACTTGCTTTCCTTCATCACATCTTCTTGTAATTTTTATTCAGATCCCCTAGTGGAATAGAATCTAGTGCCTTGTATACCAGTGTCAATCATTTTTCCTTTTTGTTTTTTGTCCTTCAGTTTATTTATTTCCAACTCAGAGGTTGATTATCCTCATCCTCTTCATCTTTCTCATTTAGAGGTAATACCACCCCTTTATTCCTTTTCTCTTCATTCTTTTCCCTTATAAATTACTTCTCAATACTTACAGAGCTTTTGTTTGGATCATGAAACATCCTGGGTTTTGACCTTTACAAAATTTTCATAGAATTTCCATTCTTTGGGCCCAATACTACTCATGGGTACGAGCTGTATGTTGGGATACGAGTGGTATGATTTTGTATACTGACCAGTATTAGTTGGTGGAATATTTTTGGTCACTATAATAGTTACAACTTAGGGGTATGAGTTATAGGGCTTGGTACGAGTCGTATCATGGATGCGTATGGTAGATAGTGTTTGATCTTCTTGGTATTTCATTCTGCCAGGGATACGGGTCATAGGTACGGATCATATACTGTGGTTACAACTTGGTTGATGAGTCGTATACTAGACAGTGTCTGATACAAGAGTGAGGATTGGATACAAGTGGTGCAAACCAATCATATAAGAGGGTACAACTCTTATGGGTCAATCGTATCCCTGTGACAGGATTTTTATGCAACTTAAGTGGGGGTATTCTGGACATTTTCCTACTTACCTTAATTAGGACTCACGACTTCTAATAGACTTAGGAGGTTATTTACCCTATTATTCTATTCATTAACACTTAGAACTATTTCAAAACACTCCATAATTTCCTCAAGAGTTTTTGGGGAAAGAGAGCTAAGGTTTCGACTAAAGGAATGCTTTGGGGCTTGCTTTGGTGATTTTCTTCCATTATCTTCTTTAGTATAAGGCATGATTCTCTTCCCTCATTGTAATTTCAACTAAATACATGGTTTATATGATTGATTTCATGGCTTTACTATTCATGATTATGGTTTTCAACTATTATTTGGGTTTTTTTATATTAAATGCTTGGTTATGGTTTCTTATGGTTTTAATTATGCTTTTATATGCATTAATAATGGTTTTGGACAATTGGATTCTATGGTAATGGTTTAATGGTCTTTGAAATTGGTTTTGGTTATATTATGTCCCCAATGTGTTTGATAAAATGCTTATAAAGATATGTTCATTGCATTGACTTATTTTAATGGAACTCTTGCTTATTTTGGGTTATGTAATAAATTTTTAAATGGTTTGAAAAGGCTAAAGGCTAAATGTTTATGTTTGTGGGGAACATGGAAGTCTCCTAAGTGGTTTAATATGGTATACAGAAGGGTACTTGAAAGTCCCCTTAACCTAAATAGTTTGGCTATAGATATTGCTTACAAGTAAGAGGTGGTATAGTGATACCACTAATATTGGACTTGGTTAATAAAATTGTAAATGGATTGGTTAGTTATTTGGAAACAATTTTAACTGGGTATTAGTGGTGAGGTATGTAGCAAAACTATGGAAGGTGGCAGTCTGAGGGGGGGACCAAAACTGGAACCTCATATTTGTCGATATTAGGATTGGTCTTAGTAGACTGTGTGCATGATATCACACTATTGGGGGATGTACTAGTCATCCCATGGGATCTCTGGTCGTGTGGCTACATGCATTGAGGCCCTTTCAGCAGAGGGATATGAACCTATATAGCCCGTGGGTAGTTTAGGATGGACAACCTACACAGCCCAGGTAAAGGTTTCAATGGCATGCTAAGCCCGATCACCTTTCCTGGCACTTATATATATGTATTATTGTGTGCGTTAGATGGTTTTACTTGGTTTTATAACTGGCATTATTTTATCCTTCTCCTGAGATTCATGCTAGCGGTCACTTACTAACCCATTTACTGGCGGCTGTATACCCGTGTTATGTAGGAACTGATCGTTTGATTCCTCTTACATAGTGATTGACTCAGGGACAACACTTGTACTGAAGTGGAGAGCTTTCATCCTTTTAGAAGGAATCATTTTATGTTATGTATATTGTTAGAGTTGGAACACAAAGAACACAAGAAAATTCTTCCATTCTATCTGGGGATAATGCTGAAGGGTTATGTCCTACATATGAAGTACATCTTTGATCTCATGGTCCTATTCCTGATGGTGCTGGAGTTCCTCCTATTCCAGCTAGTTCTTCTCAGGTCCCTAAGGCAATAAAATTAACGCATAATTTTGTCAGTCTATTTATATTATTGCCTAACTAGTTTTGAATTAGGTTGAGCGGGGTGTGGCTGGTGCTTTGTCTGCTAAGGCCACAAGGGTTGGTCAATTGATAAAAATGGGTCCTCCAACTTTTACGGAAGTGAAGGTAGAGGAGGATCCACATGGATTATTGGATGAGATAGAAATAATCTTTTGACTGATGCAGGCTACTAATGTATAAGGAGTTAACCTTGCAACTTATCAGCTCAAAGATATTACTTCTCAGTGGTATGAGGAGTAGAATAAAGATATGGGTGATATAGAAGAGGAAAAATTGTGGGAGGCTTTTTCTAATGCCTTCTTAGATCGGTTCTTTCCTCAAGAGTTAAGGAAAGCTAAGATAGAGGAGTTTGTGAACCTCAGGCAAGGAAGGATGTCGGTAAAGAAATATGCTTTATAGTTCTATCAGCTATCAAGGTATGGTCCTGACTTAGTGCCTGATATAAGGTCCAGAATAAGGAAGTTCGCTTTTGGGTTGAATAGAAATTTGATTCTAGAGAACAATACTGCCTTGCTGATTAAAGATATGGATATATCAAGGTTGACCATTCATATACAGCAGTTTGGGGATGAGAAGAAGAGCGAGGAAAAGTTTAGGGATAGGCAGGAAAATAGGAGTAGGTTTTCTGATTAGGGAGGTGCTCAGTCTCACGGTGGTAAAGATGGTGGCATATGGCAAAAGAAGAAGTGGGGGGGAGGGTTTGGATCCATTTCTGCTAGTGCTCCTTACCAGTCAGGAGATATGCATCATTAAGGTGGTAACAATTTGTGGGCACATATTGCCTAATCTCAGGCGAGCGTGAGGTTAGCCAGTTTCTTTGTATCCTCCTTGTCAATTTTGTAGTCTTCCTCACCGAGGTTATTGTGATGAAGGGAGGGAAAATGCTTCAAGTGTGGCTAGGCAAGCCATCGTCTCAAGGATTGTCCGATCAATAAGGTTGCTACGAGGGCAAATAAGATTCTTGTGGCTCCATCTTCTGCTCCTGCACCTGGTGATGTGGCATCTACTTCTATTACTGCTCCTAGTTCTAGTGTTGGTTAGAACAGGTTGTATGCTATGGCATCCCGACAATAATCTGAGGTATCATCTGATGTCGTTATGGGTATGTTACATCTTTTCTCTCATGACATTTATTGTTCACTTAATCTGGGGTTCACTCTTTCTTATATGACTCTATATGTGGCTGTATCTTTTGGTTTCAATTTGAAAGTTATTTCAGATTCTTTTTCGATTTCTACCCCGGTAGGTGACCCAATTATTGCTAAGAGAGTCTATAGAGGGTGTGTGGTATCTGTTAGTTGCAAGCAGACCTTGGCAGATCTAATTAAGTTGGATGCAGTAGATTTTGATATAATTATGGGTATGGATTGGTTGCATTCTTATTATGCATCTTTGGATTTTCAGACCCATAAAATTACTTTAAGTTTCCTGGTGAACCCGTTATAGCATGGAAAGGTAGTTTCTTAGCTCCTAGGGGAGGTTTATTTCTTATCTTAGAGCTCGGAGGTTAAACTCCACGGGTTGTCTTTATCAATTTGTTTAGGTTAAAAATTCTAAATCAAAAGGTCCTTCTCTGTCTTAGGTCCCTGTGGTTAATGAGTTTCCAGGGGTCTTTCCGGATGATCTTCCTGGTGTTCTTCTAGATAGGGAAATAGAGTTTAGCGTTGATTTTCTTTTGAACACTTGTCCAATATTTATTCCTCCGTATAGAATGGCTCCGACTAAGTTGAGGGAATTCAAGGAGCAATTTAACGATCTTCTAGACAAGGGATTTATTCATCCCAGTGTTTCTCCCTGGGGTGCACCAGTGTTATTTGTGTGAAAGAAGGATGGTTCCTTTTGGATGTGCATTGACTTCAAGTAGTTGAATAAGGTAACGGTCTAGAACAAATATCCTCTCTCGAGGATAGATGATCTGTTTGATCAGTTATAGGGTGCCAAGTTCTTTTCTAAGATATATCTTCAGTCGGGGTACCATCAACTTAAGATTAAAGATGTGGATATCCCTAAGACGGCTTTTCATACTCAGTATGGGCATTTTGAGTTCTTGGTAATGTCATTTGGGTTGACCAATACTTTGACAACATTTATGGACTTGATGAACAGGGTGTTTAGGTAGTATTTAGATCTCTTCATCATTGTGTTCATTGATGACAATCTGGTTTATTCAAAGAGTGAGATGGATTATGTTAATCACCTTATTGTGGTATTACAGACCTTAAAAGAATAACAGTTGTATGCTAAGTTCTCTAAGTGTGAGTTTTGGTTGAATGTTGTGACTTTCTTGGGTCATAAAATTTCTAGTGAAGGGATCATGGTTGATCCACAGAAGGTTGCTATGGTAAAGAGGTGGCCTAGGCCATTAACTCCATTTGATATTTGGAGCTTCTTGGGTTTAGCCAGCTATTATAGGTGGTTTGTGGAAAGTTTTTCTTTGACAGCTGCTCCTCTAACTAAGTTGACTCAGAAGAAGGTTAAGTTTTCTTCGTCAAATGCTTGTGAAGGGAGTTTTGAGAAGTTGAAGGATAAGTTGACTTTGGCTCTAATCCAGACTTTGTTGGAATTCAATGATGGGTTTGTGGTTTATTGTGATGCATATCGGGTAGGTCTTAGTTTTGTTTTAATGAAGCATAGGAAGGTGATTGCCTATACTTCCAGGCAGTTGAAGGTATATGAGAGGAATTATCCTACTTATGATTTGGAGTTGTTGGTGGTTGTATTTTCTTTGAAAATATGGCGGCATTATTTGTATGGTGTTCATGTGGATATCTTTTCTAATCATAAGAGTTTTCAGTACATGGTCACTCAGAAAGACTTTAATCTCAGGCAGAGGAGATGGCTTAAGCTTCTCAAAGGTTATGATATGAGTCTTTACTACCACCCAGGTAAGTCTAATATGGTTGTTGATGCTCTTAGAAGGTCTATGGGGAGTTTGGCTCCTGTAGAGGAGGGAAAGCGATAATTGGTAAAGGATTTCACCACTTGGATAATCTTAGAGTTCGTCTTTTGGACTCTAAGAATGGTATTGTGATAGTGCAAGAGGTGGTTCAATCATCTCTTGGTGTAAAGATTAAGGAGAAGCAAGTGTTGAATCTTGTCTTGATGAAAATCAAGAGTGACGTTGGTGAGCAAAAGGTAGTGGTGTTTGAGATCTATAGTGATAGTACTTTACGGTACCAAGAGAGGTTGTGTGTTTCTGATGTCGATGGGTTGCGGCAAAGGGTGATGGCTGAGGCACATGAGTTGCACTATGTTGTTCATCGCATTAAGATGTATCATGATCTCAAGGAGATCTATTGGTGGAATGGCATAAAGAGAGATATGGCAAATTTTGTGGCCAAGTGTATGGTGTGTCAACAGGTTAAAGTTAAGCAGATGAGGCCAGATGAGGTGTATCAAGAAATTAATTTACCCGAATGGAAGTGGTAACTGACAATATGGACTTTGTTAATGTCCTTCCTCAATCTCGGAATCAATATGATTTGATTTGGGTCACCGTGGATAGGATGACAAGTCTGTACACTTCTTGCCATTGCGAACTACCTTTTTGGTAGAGGATTATGAAAATCTATATCTTCAAGAGATTTTAAAGCTGCATGGGGTGCCTGTTTTGATTATTTCTAATCATGGTATGCCATTTACGTCTCGCTTCTATCGATCTTTCCAGAAAGGGTTGGGGACTAAGGTTAGTTGAGTACTGCTTTTCATCTGCAGTTGGATGGGCAAGCGGAGAGAACTATCTAGATATTGGAGGATATGCTTCGGCCTTGCATGATTGACTATAGTGGCAATTGGTTTTAGCATCTACCTTTGGTGGAGTTTGGTTACAACAATAGCAATCATTCGAGTATTGGTATGACTCCTTTTGAGGTATTGCATGGTAGGAGGTGTAGATCTCCTAATTGTTGGTTTAAGCCTGGTGAGGCAGATATGTTTGGATCGGATTTGGTTTATCAAGCGATGGAGAAGGTCAAGGTGATTTGGGATAGGCTTAAAGCTACCCAAAGTCGCCAAAAGTCCTATACAGATATTAGGCGTAGAGACTTGGAGTTTGAGGTCAGGGATAGGGTGTTCATCATGGTGTCTCCCATGAAGGGAGTGGTGCAGTTTTTCAAAAAGGGGAAACTCAGTCCTCGGTATGTTGGTCCTTATGAGATTTTGCGAAAGACGGGAAATATTCCTTATGAGTTAGAGTTTCCATCTAGCTTAAGTTTGGTTCATCCAGTCATTCATGTTTCTATGTTGAGGAAGTGTATTGGTGATCCTTCTTTGGTTGTTCCTTTGGAAGGATTGGGTATTTTGGATTCTTTGTCATATGAAAAAGTCCCGGTTGAGATATTAGATAGGAAAGTTCGTTGGTTTCGGACCAAGGATATGGCTTCGGTTAAGGTTCAACGAAGGAACCATAAGGTGAAAGAAGCTACTTGGGAAGCGGAAGAGGACATGAAGTCCTAGTATCCACATCTGTTTTCTGCTCCTAGGATTCATGTAGAAGGTATGTGTTCTTGAACACATCTTTATTTTCTGAGTTTGTTAAAGGAAATGTTGACATATTTGACTCTTAGTTTTTTAACTTAGATGAAGATTGGGAATATGTTTAATAATTCAAATGACTCTGTGTATAGGTTCCCCTACCTTTTCCATCATTCAGGGATGAATATTCCTAGTGAGGGAGACAGAAATATCTTGGGTTTTGACCCTTAGAAAATTTCCTAGAATTTCCATTCTCTGGACCCAATACGACTCATGGTTACGAGCCGTATGTTGGGGTACGAGTGGTATAGTCCTGTCGTATGCTGACCAGTGTTAGTTGATGGGATAGTTTTGGTCACTTCAATGGTTATGACTTAGAGGTATGATCCATAGGGCTTGGTACGAGTTGTATCAGGGACTTGTACGGTGGGCAGTGTTTGATCCTCCTGGTATTTCATTCTGTCAGGGATATGGGTCATGGGTACGAATCATATGTCGTGGTTACGACTTAGTTTGATGAGTTGTATACTGGATAGTGTTTGATCCAAGGGGGAGGCTTGGATACGAGTGGTGGAAACCAATCATATAGGAGGGTACGACTCGTATGGGTTAGTCATATACGTGTGACGGGATTTTTATGCAACTTAAATGTGGGTATTCTGGACATTTCCCTACTTACCCTAATTAGGACCCATGACTTTTAATGCACTTAGGAGGTTAGTTACCCTATTATTCTATTATTTAACACTTAGAAACTATTCCAAAACACTCCATAATTCTCTCAAGAGCTTTTGGGGCAAGAGAGTAAGGGTTTAAACTAAAGGATTGCTTTAGGGCTTGCTTTGGTGATTTTCCTCCATTATCTTCTTTGGTATAAGACATAATATCTTACCACTTCTATTGTTAATCGCCATACATGAGCCATAATTCTGCGGATTCTGAACTGTATCACTAAGTAACGTTCCACTCTTCCTCTGGTTCAGCACTGCAGAGAGTTGGCTCATTTATTACTCCAGGTGTTTGATTGAAGTGGAGTGCGAGTTTACCAACTGACTCCTAGAGGACAGATCGGTCTTCATGGTAGTAACCCCTGAGTTGGTAGCCTCCACTTCCTTTAACAATTTAGCCTTCATGTCCTCTAGGGATATCTTTTCAGAACTTGTTGTAGCAGCCTCACGATTTCCAGAAGGGACATATAACCTATTCCTATCATTATTGCTCCTCCAATTACCTTGCTCCTGGTTCTTATATCCAGCCTTATCATAATAAGTCCGATCTTGATTTCCTTGGCTATTACCTTAGAAATCCCTCAGATTATTTACATAGTTCGCCTCTTCTTCTGAGTCAGACTCCACTTTACTCTGCGATCCCACAACCTTCACTTTCTCAATTTTACCTGATAATAAATGCTTGGTTAGCAAGTCCATCTGTGTTTTTAGGTGAGCCATGTCTTGATCACACTCCTCGTCTCTTCCACATTGTTCCACAGTCATACCAATAGAAACAGTGAGGCTTGCTACCACAAAGTCCCTGGTATTCCATGACCGACTCTATTTGGTCATTCTCTCAAGCATTTTTGAAGCCTCCAATCGGTTTTGTCACAGAGTTAAGAGCCCTATACAAAGTCTCCATCAAGTGTATGTCCGTCATGTTATGGTTCGAACACTGTGTCAGCTTCTTTTTTAATCTCTCCCAGGTCTATGTAAGGTTTCAGTTGGGAGCTGTCTAAAGTTGCTGATCTCATCCCTCAACTTTACCCTCCTGGAAGGTGGAAAGAACCTTTCTAGGAAAGCTTCTTTCAACTGCCTCCAGGTTGTTATAGAATCGGGTGTCAGCTTATTAAGCCATAATGTTTCCTCCCCAGATAGAGACAACGGAAAAAATCTCAAATGGATAGAATTCTGATCCACTCCTGGGTTATCAAAAGATTTACAAATGGTGACAAAGTTCACCAGATGCAAGTTCGGATCATCCCCAGGAAGGCCACCAAACAACCCCTTCAGATTAAGGAGTTGAATCATAGTACTCGTAATGTTGAATTTTTCCCCAGGTGCTAACGGTGGAGGAATAATTGCACCCGTTGCACCTGCTCTATCCATTCCATCATAATCATTATCATTGAGGTCATACTGGATTGGCTGGTGATCTTGCCTTCCTCGGAACGGATGGTTTCTATTAGCATTACGTTGTACTGGTGCAGCTCTTTGTTCTGCACGCCTTGGGTTATCAGGGTTTAGCAACTCCTCGTCTCCCAAGTCGTAATCCTCAGGATTTGGATGTCGTACTTGTTGACCATCATTCTGCATATTCACCTGAGCTCTAGCTAAGGCTGCTAACCTGTCAGCCTTCTGCTGATCTGCCAGTCTGCCGATTAGTTGCGATTCCAGATTAAATGGTAATGATGGTTCTCTGAAACTTCTAGTTCTCGGCATGCACCATAAAAGTCCTGCAGCAAACAAAAACAACAAATAAATATAAAACTAGGAAACTTGACTAACAGTCAATTAGCACACACAACTTCAATTTACAATCGTATTCCCCGGCAAAGGCTCTATTTTTTATAACGCTCAAACTACACCTCTCTTACGAGAATGTAAGTGATTATTGTTAATATATAACCCAACTAGGTTGGGGTCGAATCCCACAGGGAATATGGTGTGAATTTGAGTTATCTGCGGGTTAATCAACTGATAGTTATCAATTTCCTGTGAATGGGGGTTTTTGGAAAGGTAACAAATAATTACTTCTCAATTCAGTGTATGAAATCAATATAATAAGGAAAACCATAGTTATGTTCACTATGGGTGTTGGGATTTGACAGACGCTCGTAACGGTTGAAGATTCTTGTGGTAGGTAGGAACAACAGACTATCCTTGTCGAAGCTATGTCTAAATGTTTCTCAACCTATTTAGACATTTAACCACCTAATTCTCTCGAACTTAGAGAATTTATATTTCATAACAAAATGTTATCTCAAGTTAATTAATCTTGTTACAGCATTAATTATTAAATGGAAGTTTGATGCTTCCAAGTCCCTGTTGATAATTCACTTCTTACTAGGGTTGATTTCTTATCTCAAGCAAATCACCAGTAAGCAAGGCCTATTTTTTGCAACCAATAGTCAGAGTATAAAATAATGGAATTAACAAGAAGTTTCTACCATTGTTAGACTCTTGAACACTTAGTTACGTTACAAACCCAAACCCATAGATCCCACAACTCGAGTTAAGGGAATTTATCTACTCATAATAAAATAATCAAGACAACAAGTTGAATTCATAGTTTGATATATGAACTTACAATAAGATGAATAGAAACAAGTGTTTCTCAGATTTGATTCACAGTAGAAAATCCCAAAACAATTGTAATAATCTCTCCAAAAATAATTGTAAAGTTCAAGTCAGAAAACTCGAAAGAAAAGATTCTCAAAACGTCAGTTCCCTCTTTTCTATATCATTAGAAAACCCTAACATATGCTTTAAATACTTCAGCCTAATTATGGGAAAAAAATCATAGATCACAGTATTTTCTCAGACAGGCGACGACGCGTGTGATGGCTTATCAGGAGTCTGATGACTTATCAGGAATGTCGTCAGCTCCTATTCACTTTTAACAATCTCTGCCTTAGGTTGACGATGAGACATGACGGCTTATCAGACATGTGATTACTTATCAGAATTGTCGTCGCTTCTTCACTTCAAATCCTATTCCCTGCCTAAGCCTAACGATGAGCCTGACGGCTTATCATACTTCTGACGGCCTATCATAGATGTTGTCACAAATTCTACCTGAAGCTTATTCTCTGTCTAAGGATAACGACGAGCCTGACGATTTATCACACTTTTGACGGCCTATCACAGATGTCATCACAAATTCCAGCTGAAGCTCATTCTCTGTCTAAGGCTGATGGTAACTCTGATATCTTATCACAAGGCTGATGACTTATCAGAAAAGTCATCTGCTATACTTTCCTTTCTACTTGCTCAGAAATCAACTCTTTTACTTCCATTATTATTGGTTCTCTTGCATCTTAACTTTTACTATAATATCAAACAGAAAACAATCAAAAACGATAAAAATTTCTTAAGACTTTGCAATTATTCTTAGTTAAAAGCCTCAAATGTATTAGCATCTGCTCACACATCATATACACCACGTATTAGAGCTCAAAACAACACAATATCAAGAACGGTGAACTAGAAACTCAAGCTAAAACTAGGCTTGCCCACGTTGATCTTTAACTTATTGTTTTGACTCTTGGATTGATTCAATTGAACCTTGAATATTATAAACAAGTTTTTCCACACATAATTACATAATAAAAACCTTAGGAACTGATTACACACATTAGAATCCAACGCGATCAACTAGAACAATGCCTAGCTCAAGCTAGTAAAATTAGTTTTCTCGTTTAAACTCTAAGTGACCAAATTAAGTAAAAACTTGTTTGAAAGACACCATAAAAGTTATATTCACATACTTGAACACTTATATGCTCAATTATATCATCATTAACTCATTAAACACACAAGTTTCACTCAAAATAAGACTAAATAAGATAGGATAACAACACTAAAGTGCATAAAACCACCTCAGATCAGGAGGCTAAATATTTCTATTAGGGTTATCTTATAATCTCAAAAAATCTTGAATTTTGGTATGAATAGTTTGATTTATTTGATGTTATTTCTAATCATGAGTGGCTAAGATTTTTATCTAGGGTTATTGGAACCTTGTAATCAACAATCTAAACTATGGGTTTTTGAGTTTATATTGCAATTGTTCTTATATCCTTTTCTCTTCATTCTTAATAAATTCTCATGGTTGCAAACTTGAAAGTGTACCTTAAAACACAGCTTGCTTGAATGAAGGAGTTGTTGTTTTAAAAAGAGATTAGTGATAAGGAGTTAGAGTTTTCAATCTCTAATTTGTGAATTAATGCTTTAAACGGATTAATGTATTGGAGAATACGTATAATTGTCTTTTACCACTTTAAGTTTGAGAAAATGAAAGTGTGTCTTTCCTTGAAGGTTGATAAACACTTGGATTGAACTTTTAAATATGTTCCTCTATAAGTAGAATCTATATATGAATTCATATAACCCATAGTTGGAAAGAATTGAAATAAAAAGGGGAACATAACCCTAGTTTACCATTTCTATGTGTTCAAACATTACAAGAAGTTTCTCATTGTTTTCAAACTAAAATCACTAAGTTATCATTTGAATCAAAACCCCTTTATTTTGTGGAAACATATGATTAAAAGTCATGTAATCTGCATATAACTTAATTAGCACTCTATTCCCTGTGGGATTCGACCCCAACCTTCATTGGATTATATATTTGACGGCGACCGCTTACACTTCTGTAGAAGAAGTTTTAATTTGGATGTATCAATCAACAGCGATGATGGAAAAAAGTCTTAGCAGTGAAATTCATTATGGTTTCCAAAGGATGTGCAAGCTATTTATAATTTTTCAACCAATTGTATTAAAATAGAAAATTTCAATTTCTTTACCAACAGAATTCGCCGAAGAAAACAAAAAAGGGAGAGGGGAGTTTGCCGAAAAAGAATAGAGAAAGCAAAGTGAAATGGGTTAAATTTTTAATGGATCGGAGTTTACCTGACCCAATACTAAAAAGAGAGAAAAAACAATATTATATTATTTAATTAGAGAGTTAGATGCACCCACTCAGGCTCTGAGTACCATTGGCGTCAAAAGTGTGTATTTATAATGATTAGGACTAGTTTCGTAGGGGTAATAGGACCCCCGCAAACTTTAGGTATCTTTTTAAAAATTCAAAACAAATTTAAAGGTGTATTTATGTATTTTCTCAAATCAAAAATCTAACCCGCCCCCCCCCCCCCATACTCCACCCCTACCCTACCCCCACCTCCATCTCTATACCCTCCCCCTAACCCTTCAATTTTTAAATTAAAAAAAAACTACCCACCCCGCGCTCAATCCCCTCACCTCTAACTATATATATACATATATATACATACACACACACACATATATATAGAGAGAGAGAGAGGGAGGGGAGGTAGATAGATATAGAAATAGATAAAATTATTTAAAAAAATATATTTTCTTATATTTTTTAATTATATTATTCCTAATTTAAAGATATTATATTGTTAATACCCCTCTCTCACCTCTAACCAAATCTATATTAGTAAAAAAAATCATGTAACTGCAAAAGAGCTTTTATGTTTCTAATCATAAATTCAGAATAAATAAATTAAAGTATCTCATTATTTATAAATCTTTTCTATAATCAGCCTAAAAAGGTAATAGGTAAATGTGATATTAAATATAGAAATCAGATAATTATGAATTTCATACAATTAAATTAAATAAAGAAAAAACTATAAAACAAAACAACATTAAAAAGAAGTACAAAAACATCAAATACATATTTTGAAAAAACTTAAATTTATCAACTATATCAACAAAACTTCTACTTTCACAGTTATCTATTGTTCTTTTTTCTTCATTGTTTTTTATCTATTCTGTAAGTCAACTTAACAATAAAATTTTCACTAAAAATTGAGAATATATTTTCAAGGACACTTCTTCATAAAGTGAACAATAGAAATGGTATTAATTAAAAATCGGCTTACCTATGATTCTTTTACTTATTGAATTCATCGTTTCAATCATTACTAGTTTCTTTTCTCCTTATCTTCTTGGAAGATGTTACCATTTAAAATAAGAGGTGAAGAGCGTGAGAAGTGGATAGAGATACTATCAACCGCCGCTCCCCCCCCCCCCCCTCTTTTTTCCCCTAACCCCTCCCCCCACCCCCCAAAAAAATTGAAAAGAAAAAGAAATTAAATTCTTATTAATATTTTGTAATATCTAGTATATTTTCAAATTTAAGTATTTTCTAATCTTTTTTCAAATGTAATGTATATTTATCTTATAACCTATACATTTGAATTTGAATTGAGATAAATATTTAAAATGAAATAATAATACTAATAATAATAATAAAATTATCATCAACATCATTATTATTATTAATATTATAATAATAATAATGATAATAATAATAATAATAATAATAATAATAATAATAATAATAATAATAATAATATTGTTACTACTACTACTACTACTCTAGAATGACTTTAAATTAAATTATTTTTTGTTACATTTCATAAGCAAATGAGTCTTCTTCTTTCAAATTTCAAAGCTTAAAATATTTAATTCAAATTTAATTTACTTATTTTTTGTATCTTAATGTTTATTTGATTTGTTGTTTATTGAGATTTTAGTTACATGATATAAAAAATATAAAAGACATATGAAATTAGTAAAGAAAAATTATGCATACATAAATGTAATATTTCAAGTAAAATAAAGAAAAAAATTAATTAATTAAAATATTTAAATGCTTATAAATCTATTTTATAGTCTTTCGAGAAGAGAGTAAATATGGAAATTAGACATAATATTGTTCTAACGTCGTATCCGTGCTTAAGAGAAATATGTTAAAGATATTAAAAGGTGATATAATAATATTTTTGCCATACAAATATATTTGTGTTCATCCTTTACAAAATAATCAGACAAATCTTTTTTATATATTTCATTCTCCATTGTTCTTGTTGATTTCTCAAATATTAATTTTTTACTTTTTGAGGGGTTTGTGCTCATTATGTGGAAACTTTAGCTTTCATAGATACACTTTAAAAATTAAATTAAGCATAAACAACATGCCTTTGTAGTTATTGAGAGAAATTTGATAAGCATAACATATATTTTCTAATTCATGACAGGTACGTCTATTTCAAAAGATAAATATAATGTTAATCATAAATAATATTAAAATAATTTAAAAATTAAATTAATCATGAACAATATATTGGTAGTTATTCAAAAAAATTGATAGGCATTACCTATAATCTTTTTATCCATGTTAGATATATCTGGGAAAATAAATAACAATCAGGCTCTCAGCCGCGGGCTAGCACCTCACCGGCCATCGAAAAATCTTGACTACCAGATTCACAGTTAAAAGGTCGATCTACCTTAGATCTGCCGACGACTTTCTCGCGGACAAATTACCCATCAAATTCTTCTCGGCCGACGAATCTTTCTTGCACCGCCATCGACGTCGGTGTTGTTCTGATGACCTCTATCTTTTCACCTCTTTCTAGTTCTTTCTTTCTTTTTTTTTTCTTTATGACCCTTTTGCAGGTACTACAAGTGAAGATTCCAGTGATAATAACACTATTTCAGTGACAGCAATACTATTCCAGTGATAGCAATACTATTCTGGTGATGGCAACACTATTCCGGTGATAGCAACACTATTCTGGCGATAGCAATACTATTTCGACAACCAATTTCTACCGTAAATTGCCAGAATCTAGTGAATTAATCAAGTAAATAGACCCAACCCAGCTTCGATCAGGTACACTCGCTCCATCTTTTCTAGTTGTGTGCATAGCTTTCTTGATTCTAGGGGCTGCTACTGGTTGTTTTGCTTACTATTCCTATTTTGACTCTTTTTTCTTCGCGTCTTGGCTGACTATCTGGATTATGGGTGATGACTTACTTGTTGATTTTTGTACTTTATAATAGTGTTTTACTTGTTAATCCTATTTGCATTTTTGGATCTTTATTGTTCTTAGTAGTTTTGAAGTGTGGACTTGGTAGTACTTTTTTGGTTGTTATCTAAGCTTTGTGCTTTTAGTGTTATTGGTCGGTGCTGTCTGTGGTGGTTGTGATTGATGGTGTTAGAGTAGGGTCATGTCTTTGGATGAGGCGTGGGCTGGGGTCGGGGTCGGGGTCGGGGTCGGGAGGTAGGAAGGGTATAAGGGCTAAGGAGGGCTATAGGTTGAGAGTAAGTTCATGAAACATAGGATCTTTATCGAAAAAGTCTTTAGAGTTAGTGAAAATTCTTAGGAAAAAGCAAATTAATATAGCTTGTATCTAAGAAACCAAAAGGGTAGGTTCTAAAGCGAGAGTAGTAGATGGTTATAAGTTATGGTATTCATAAACCATGAGGAATAGGAATGGGGTAGGTATTTTAGTAGATGATGAACTTAGAAAGCAAGTGGTAGAGGTTAAGAGGGTCAATGATAGGATGATGTCAATTAAGATAGTTATTGAAGGTTCTTCTTGAAATATTATTAGTGCGTATGAACCTCATGTAGGCTTGGATGATGAAGAAAAAAAGAGATTTTGGGAGGATTTGGATGAGATGGTGAAGAGTGTCCCTAGTAATGAGAAGCTTTTCATAGAAGGGGATTTCAATGGGCACATAGGGTCTTCTTCGAAAGGTTATGATGATGTACATGGATGACATGGGTTTGGTGTAAGGAATATCAAAGGAGTTGCACTTCTAGATTTTGCTCGGGCGTTTGGATTAGTGGTAGTTAATTCAAACTTTCCCAAGAAGGAGGTTTACTTGGTTACCTTTGGTAGTTCGGAGGGGAAAACTCAGATTGACTTCTTGCTTCTTAAAAAAGAGGATAGGGGTATTTGTAAGGATTGTAAGGTCTTACCGAGTGAGAGTCTTTCGACCCAACATAGTCTTTTGGTGATGGACTTGGGGATCATAAAAGAGCGGATGAGGAGGTATGGAGGATCAATCAAAGGATTAGATGAGGCAGGTTGACTTTGGCTAGTACACTGGATATAGGGGATAAGTTGATGGCGAGAAAGGCTTGGGGAATTGGAGGGGATATAGATAGTATGTAGGACGAGACTACCAATTGCATCAAGGTGGCAGCTACAGAGGTGTTGAGAGTATCGAGAGGTCTTTAGGGCAAGGACCAAGGGGACTGGTGGTGGAACAAAAAGGTGAAAGGAAAGGTGGAGGACAAAAAGAGAGCGTATGCAAAGTTGACGGAGAGTAAGGACGAAGAAGATAAATGGAAGAATAGAGAGGAATATAAGATTGTTAAGCGAGAGATGAAGTTAGCGGTCATGAGGGCTAAGGATACTGCTTTTGAGAGTTTATACACATCGTTAACTAGTAAAGGTGGGGATAAAAAGTTGTACGGGCTCGCTAAGGTTAGGGAGAGGAGGACTCAGGACCTGGATCAGGTGAAGTGTATTAAGGATATGGACAACAAAGTTTTGGTAGAAGAGGGTCATATTAAGAAGGATGGCAGTCTTACTTTCATAAGGTCATGAACGATGAAAATGATACTAGCATTGTTTTGGGGGGTTTGGAGCATTCCGAGAGGTTTCACGATTATGGCTATTGTAGGTGCATTAAGGTTGGGGAGGTTAAGGGATCTATTCGTAGGATGCATAGGGTTAGAGCAACCGGGCCAGATGAGATTTCGCTGGATTTTTAGAAATGCACAGGAGGGGTAGGTATGGAGTGGTTGACTCGGTTGTTTAACATAATTTTTAAGATGGCGAGGATGCCTGAAGCTTGGAGGTGGAGTACGATGATTTCTTTGTATAAGAATACAACGACATTTAGGATTGCAATAATTATAGGGGTATTAAGTTATTGAGTCACACTATGAAGGTATGAGATAGGGTGGTAGAGTTGAGGTTGCGGAGGATTGTTACTATTTCTGAAAACCAATTTGGATTTATGCCAGGGAATTCGACTACAGAAACCATTCATCTCGTCAGGAGACTGGTGGCGCAATATTGGGAAAGGAAGAAGGATTTGCACATGGTGTTTATTGACTTAGAGAAAGCCTATTATAGAGTTCCCAAAGAGGTTCTTTGGAGGTGTTAGGAGGCTAGAGGTGCTATGTTAGGATGATTAAGGATATATATGACGGAGCTAAGACTCGAGTTTGGACCGGGGGAAGGGACTTGAAGCACCTTTCTGCTTAGTCCATTTCTTTTTGCCTTGGCGATGGAAATTTTGATGCGGCATATTCAGGATGAGGTGCCTTATTGTTTGCTTTTTGTGGATGATGTAGTACTAATTGATGAGACTCATAGTGGAGTTAATGCTAAGTTGGAGGTTTGGAGGCAAACCCTTGAGTCTAAAGGTTTAGATTGAGTAGGTCCAAGATGTAATATTTTTAGTATAAGTTCAGTGAGGTGACTCATGAATACGAAGTGGTTGTTAAGCATGACACTCATTCTATCAGTAAGAGAGATAGTTTCAAGTATCTAGGATCGATAATTCAGGAAAATTAAGAGATTGAAGATGATTTCAATCATCAGATTACGGTAGGTTGGATGAAATAGAGGATCTCCTCTGGAATCTTTTATGACAAAAAGGTACCTCCCAAACTTAAATACAAGTTTTACAGAGTGGTGGTTAGACCGACTTTTTATATGGGGTAGAGTGTTGGCCTGTTAAGAAAACCCACATTCAGAGGATAAAGGTGGCGGAGATGAGAATGCTTCGGTGGATGTGTGGGTGTACTAGAAAAGTTAGGATTAGAAATGAGGTTATTCGAGATAAGGTGGGAGTCGCTTTGGTGGAAGCCAAGATGAGGGAAGCAAGGCTGAGATGGTTCGGTCATGTGATACGGAGGAGCATGGATGCCCCTGTGTGGAGGTGTGAGAGGTTGGCTAGGGATGGTTTCAAACGAGGTAGAGGTAGATCGAAAAAATATTGGGGAAGTGATTAGACATGACATGGAGTAGCTTCAGCTTACCGAGGACATGACCATGGATAGGAAGTTGTGGAGGAGGCGAATTAGAGTAAAAGGTTAGTCTTAGTTAGGATATTGTATGTTTTGGTATATACATGAAGTATCTTGCTTTGGGTATTATTGAGTATGTTAATTTCTAGTATATCTTCTTGTTTTATTACTATTCCTTATCTTATCTTAGATTGCTTTATTTTGAGTCGGGGGTCTATCGAAAACAACCTCTCTATCTCACGTTGAGGTAGTGGTATGGACTGCATACACTTACCCTCCCCGGACCCCACTTGGTGGGAATATACTGGGTATGTTGTTATTGTTGTTGTTGTTGCTGTTGTTGTAACATAAGTATGAACAACATACCTTGGTAGTTATTCAAAGAAAATTGATGAACAACATGACCTATAATCTTCTTATCCATTGTAGAAATTATCTATGACAAAAAAGGAATGTTAAAATATTCTTCACAAAGATATTTCTTTTGCTTTAAATACTACTATTATGGTAGCATTCTGGATAAAAAGAATAAGGACATAAAGTTATTTTATTAGTACTAAATATGAGAATAAAAATTTCTATTATTGTTACATTGAATATATACAAAAAAATATTATTAAGAAACACAAATAAAGATTAATCAATACCTCTGCGAATAACGATCATAGAAAATCTCTCAAGATAAATAAAATCTAAATTTGAAAATGATTATCAATAAAAAAAAAAAGGTTGACACTGGTATACATGTCACTGAAGGGTATGTATGTATGTATGTATGTATGTACACACACATATATATGTATATATTTATGAGATTACAATGCTGGATTTTCATGAAAACTAAAAAGTTGTTCAAATTCTAAAATTGAATGTGATAGTAATTTGTTATAAAAGATAAGAGTTAAAATATCATAATTATCTTATTGCTTACGCATTTTAGTTTGAAAAAAAGTTTATCTCAAATTAAAATTAGATTGATACAGTTTAGAGATATTCTTATCAGTTTAAATTCAAAAATACAGATGTATCTCATTTATGTTAAAGCACACTATCTATTTTGTATAAGATATATTCAAATGTAACACATGTTAATCTCTAAAACAAAAAATCTTCATGTATATATATATATATATATATATATATATATATATATATATAAAAGTATATTATTTTTAAAATTCAAATATATCCTCTCTTTCTCTCTCTCTAATAAAGATACTAGTGAGAATTTATTTAAGACTCTTTCAATTATGAGTTTCTAGTTTTTAAGCTGATGAAATTTTTTATTATTGTGCTGCTGCTGTTACTACTACTACTATGTATTAAGACTATGTCTTCTACTACTACACATACTACGTACTACAATTATTTATTTATTTATTTATTATTCAGGTATCTCAAGCCCATAATGGACCAGAGACCATCCCGTTAGCCTAACCTCAAGAGCAGAATAATCATAATAAAGCAAAAGCCAATCAAACATATTAATAGAAGATAAATAGGTCAAATGAAAGTTCTAAGAGTCAAAATCAATGATCTAACCCACACTTGTCCACAAAAGCCTTTAAAATCAGAATATCAACTGAGTCGAGACATGGCCCCAACTATGACCAAAAAGAATTCAAAGGTACTATGACAATAAAGAAAGAATAATGAAATGACAAGGTCTTCCAAAAAATGGAGGCTCACCACTTCACAGC
Organism: Capsicum annuum; assembly: GCF_002878395.1. Classification (NCBI taxonomy): domain Eukaryota; kingdom Viridiplantae; phylum Streptophyta; class Magnoliopsida; order Solanales; family Solanaceae; genus Capsicum; species Capsicum annuum. Next base: position 219,998,187 of record NC_061111.1, on the reverse strand, counting down.
AACTCAACTAATGTGATCAATCACCTAACGCTGCACAGGAGCAACAGAAAACTCTTCGGACCCTACATCATGAAATAATATAGCGTTCAGGGACAGCCACTGGGATACACACTGACATGTAACTCAGAAAATAATGATAAAATAATTTAATTACCAAAATTCAATCATAAACCATATGCACCATGTTCATAATCATAAATAGGATGTCGGGATAGGGAAAAGGGTCATGAACATGAGAGCTTAAAGTATTAACCTGAACTATGTAGCTTGCTCCATCCTAAAGACACTCATAGGCTATATGGGTTCAGATCTCCATGCTGAAAGAGCTCCAGTGCATGTTAGCCTCATGAATCGAAGAAAAAATGAGGAAAAACTAAAGCCACCAAGGCAATAGCCACCCTAAAAATATATATATATATATATCAAGTGTGCACCAAGCACACAGTCATATAGACCCCCAACGCCGGCAAACATGATTTTCAATATTCGTTCCCTCCCTCCTCCCCTCCCCTCCCCCAGGACTTACACCTTCACGGTATGCTACACAATTTTATTTAATCCCAAATTAAAATAATTTGCACATAAACCAATCCATTAACCCAGGAGTCATTCATTAAGGCAATAAACACTTGGTATCGTCATACCAATATGTTTACAAGCTAAATCAAGTTTGTCAAACCAATCCATATAACCAAATTGACTCTCAAATTTCATTTAAAATTCAAAATCAAGGCTACCAAGGCCATCCCAAACCATATTCATTCATTTATATTTTAATGCAATGCATTGAGTTCAAAAACAAGTTGAACCATGCAATTTTCCATATTCAAAAATTAAATTTTATAAAGTGGGTTGAGGTTAATGCATTTATCAAGCCAAAATTTTATTAATTTAGGGAAACCCATATCCCCCATTCCATCCATTTATACAATGAACCAATTCAGCCCCAAAAGCATCAATTTAAAGCATGAATAATTAAGATTTCTGCCATTCTATCCATTTACACAATGCACTAATTTAGTCCCAAAAACATCAATTTAAAGCATGAATAATTAATTTAGAACATGGGACAAGCAATTCAATTAGTATCAACCAAAACCCCTCAACCGAATTTTAAAATTCACAATTTAAATCACATGAAAATCTATTCAATTAATGGCACAATATAAAACTGAAGTTGGGGAAAGAGAAACATGTTTGAAATACACAAGGAATTGAAAACAATTCGACGTTTGGAGCCCGGATGGTGAATTCTCTGTGAAACCCTTGAATGTTCTTGATTTTTGAGTTTGAAAGTGAAAGAGAATGATTTGATGTTTGAAAACTGAAGGGAATGAGGTTATTTTATGTTTAAAGATTGTACAAGGGGTAAAAAGACTAAAAGCCCATCACCCCAAATAAAAATACAAAAACTGGATAAATTTAAAATAGCGGCATGACACGGCCTTATCACGGAGGTTAACCTCCATGCCACGCTAATATCGCGGAGGTTAGCCTCCGTGCCACACCAATATTGTGAAGGCTCACCGCCTCAGAATCCCAAAATCATCCTAAACCCCTTTCAAAAATTCTGAAACTTTTCCAAAATACCCCTTTAATATCCTTAAACATAATTCAAGTCAAAAATTGACATTACACACGCAGGAGGGTCAAAAATAAAATAGTTGAAATTTTAAGGGGTCTTACACTTCAATCATGGTTTCTATTTATTAAGATAATAATTTATTTTTAGAAAAAAGGATAATGTATTTCAAATTCAAATACTTAATATTTCAATTCAAACTTGTATTACAATATTTTTAGAATCTGTTTTAAAATTGCCACTTGGCTTATTCTTGTGCTGACATTTGACTTATTCGAGTGCTTTCAGTTTACTACATATATAATATATATATATATATTACTACATATTATAAGGGGGAATGAGGACTTATGGTCATCCTTACAACCCACCTTTGTGCATTATTGTTGGCCACAGAAATAATAAAAATTACTATTGAATTTCACACATTATTGCAACAATTAGACCAACCACGTGCGGATGCTACTTTTTGGAAATGGAGGTGGATCCCACAAAATGAAACAATACCAATTTACATAATACGACAACACCACAATCACACAGCCTATATTAAGTTAATTTTTTTTTCATTTTATAGGGTCTATTTTATCAAATTAACCTTATTAATTATGTTTTAAAAATATAAATTTAAATATATATATCTTATTTAGTCATCTAATGATAGGGATATTACAAAAATAACATATTAAAATTCTTTTGATTTCATTAATAGAACAATTAAATTGAAGCAAATCTTCTTAGAAAGAGGGCCAACTAAACTAAAATAAAGAAAGTATTTTTTAGAAATAACCAAAAAAAAGTATTTATTTGATGTTGTACATAACGTGGAAACACCATAATCACAATATTGTCTAATAAGTTAATTTTCTGGGGTATGTATCTCAACATATTATATGTTTCAATTCAAGAATATATTAATAGAATAACAATAACTAATCTTTTCTATTTTTCATTCTGAATAGATTTAATCCTTTTATGTTGAAGGTAAAATGTCATTCATGGATGATGATGAGCACATATTTTATGAGTTAATGTATTCAAAATGCAAGAACATTGTTAAAACCAAGATAATAAAGGCTATTGATTATGGTAATTGCCAAGAATATACCATGTTAACACCTAGGTATAACAAAATTCTCATGATTAATTATGCAATCATTCTTTGTGATATGATGTTTTGTATGCCGATTGAATTCCAGCCTGCAAGTGTTTTGTCGTTTTATTTCTTTTTTGCTTTTACTTAGGAGGGGTGTGAGGTTGTAGTGGGGATGGGGGTGGAGTTGAAGTGTTCCAGGCATTTATTTTTTACATTGAATGAAGGGAAATGAGTTGAATGACAGAGAGGTTATTGTCTGTTTGGTGAATATGTGCTAAAGATTATTTGAGGAATCTGTCTAAGAGTGTAATGAGCTTGTGACTGATGTTGTGAATGAATAAAGAGTCCCCCTTCAAAGTGTTGCATGTGTAAAATCTGAAATAATTGAACTCCTAGAGTGATTAATTATGCAGTGGTTTTGTGTGACATGGTGTTGTGTGTGCCAATTGAATTCTAGCCTGCAAGTGTATTGTCCTTTATGGTTACATTAATCGTATCTTCAATTTTTAATTCATTGAGTATGAATAATCCTCAATTTTAGGCATTTGTCTCTGTTGATGGATTGCTTGAGACCTTCATTTTTGAGTGTTTGAGTAAAAAATCTCCATAGGAATGATCCAAAACTAATTTAGCTTCCTTTGGATATAGAGGAAATTATCTAATTTTACTCGACACCTTGGCAAAATTATTGATAAATATATTGGTACCCATAGGTTTAAGATATGAGGTACCTTGAACTTATCTCCGAGTGGTTTAATTAAGAATAGAGACCATTGGGCGGCTGTTTTAGAACAACTTTAGTTGGCTTGTTGGTCTTTAGATCTACTCTACTTATTACGTATAATTTTAGTACATATGATCATTGATGTTTTGTGACAGTATGTAAATTGCAGCTACCAATTAAAATTCCAATGAGAAATTGGGTGTTTGGAATTGTAAGATCACGTGGAAAAAATTGATGAAGAATTTTTTTCTTGCCTTGTTCCTTTTATCGAGAAGACTGGGACAATAAACACAAGCATTTATAAGTATGTTTCTGGTCAATCTGAAGTTGCAAAGCCAGTGTTTGAATCAAATGAAAGTAGTAGTCGTGATAGCATCCTTCTCTTTGGACATCTATCTCAATCTTCTATTCAGTTTGTTGATCACTCTGTTTTCTTTTTCTATTCTGGAAAAAATTATTGTTAATTATATTGGTGCCCATAGTTTTAAGATATGGGATACCTTGAACTTGTATCCTAGTGGATTAGTTAAGAATGGAGGCAGTTGGGTGGCTATTTTAGCACAACTTTAGCTGGCTTGTTGGTCTTTAGATCTACTCTGCTTATTGTGTGCATTTTAGTACATACAATCATTGATGTTTTGTGATAGTATGTAAATTAATTTTTTTATTACTCTGTTTCTTTTATCATGAAGACAGACAATAAACACAAGCATTTCTAAGTATGTATCTGGTTAATGTGAAGTTGCAAAGCCGGTGTTTGAATCAAATGGAAGTAGTAGTCGTGACAGCATCCTTGTCTTTGGAAATCTATCTCATTCTTCTGTTCAGTTTGTTGATCACTTTGTTTCCTTTTCTATTTTGCATTAAACTTCTAATAATGGTATCCATTGAGGCTATTGGTATTTGTTACTCGATATCATTAGAGACGATTGATTGTTTCTGTGGTTCTTTGTCATACAGATTACTCTTTTGTGTTGTAAAGCTAATTATTTTAAAAAAAATTGATTCTTCTCCTATATTTTGATTGTTGACTTTATATAACAGGTGTCGTTTTCAAGTTCAAATTATAGATGGAAGTGGATCAACAAAAGCAACATTACTTGGTGAACTTGGGGAGGATCTTCTTTCAATGAGAGCTGAGCAAATCTATGAAACAATTAACATAAAGGTACAAAAAAGAATTGCAATTCAATTAAATTCTTACTTCAACTGATATCTTAGAACTTGATGAGATTCTTTTTAGATGTAGAAAGAACCATTGGCCCTTCAATGTATCCAGCAAGATCTTGCTAATAAAGTGTTTAAAATAAAATTGAAGAAACATATTCTAGGAAATCTGATAATAATCCAGCGAAACTGTTCATTTTATCATTTGTAAAGAAGCAGGATGCTCTTCAATTACCAATATCATTAGCTTCTATAGATGTTGGAGAAAGCAGTAAAAGAAAACTTGACACTGGATCATCACCAGATGAACTGAAAAATCTAACTATTGGAAGTACCTCCTCTAGCAAGAGACAACAGCTTGAGCATGCAACTCCAACAAAAAAGAATGTCTCTTTCAGTAAAAGAGAGGGTACTCATCCAATCAGTCCAGCTGAGATAAACTTTAACATCCACAGTTGATTTACGGGAAATTTAGGGTCAGTGAAAGAAATTATTTAACCAGAGAATATTTCTAAGACTCTGGTCTAGTGGTAGCAGCACTAGCCACTACGCGTGATGTGTGGATTAGGTGCATGTCATGAGTTTGAACATGTTACGGACCAAAATGACAGCTTTTGTTGTTCTAGAAAGAAATAATATATGGTATAATCAGTTGATTGGGGGTTGTTCACTTTTTATATCCTATTTCATGTCATTTTTCTTACCTTTAGGCTGCAATTTGATCCAACTAATGCTCATTTCTCAACCATTTAATACCTTCACATATTAATCCCTATAATATACTTGTAGTTCAATTTGTTTCTTCCCATTTGTGTGCCCATATTTTTTTTTTACTATCCTGTTATTGCTTGTGTCTTCATAAATATTGCATTTTTGCTTTCTGTGAGCCGAGGATCTTTCGAAAACAGCATCTCTACCCAATAATATCGCCAAGGTTTGTGTACACTTTACTTTCTCTAGGCTCCACACGTATGATATATTCTAGAACATATCGGTATCCAAATAGCAGTGGCTAAAGCTAGAAGGTTAAGGACCAAGCTCTATCGAATCTAATCGTTTTAGTTCAAATTTTGTATTTATATTAATAAATTCACTGAACGCGTAGAAAAATTAAATCCAGAATTCTACTAACACCTAATGTTGTTATCCTACAATATAGACATAAGATTTAAACTCTGGCTTTGTTGCATTACCAAAATATAGGAAAAAACTTTCACCCCCAATTTCTGCATTAATTGATTAAGTACATGACATGTGATTTTACATTTAGCTATAGTTAATTAATGCACATCATCACTTCAACTTTTATCACTATCCATTCATCAAGTTAAGGTAAACATTCAGAACAAATAACAAGTCTGGAAATTAATTATGTTTTGTGTTTCAATTGTCTGGAGTTGGTTGTCATGGAAGGAGTTGTGTAAAAAGGGCTACCTGGTACACTGATGCTCCCTCATTGCTTAAGAAAGAAAGACAAATATATTGCGATTCCAGCATGATAAATGTATTATATCCATGACTTCACTCTTTTTTCCTTCTTTATGGAGTCCATACTGTTTTCAACTTATAATGTCATCTTATTGGCAATTGACGCTATACTGACATTCGTTTGGGTTAGGTAATCAATTGCAGATGGGCTCACAAGTATACCTTCAAGAAAAGAAGAAGCTTGCTAGCAAAAGAATAACTGGATTTCAGGTAACCATTTGCTTCCAATCTTATTTCACAAGAATGTGTTATGTGCTTCAAAGCTAACGTCAACTTCATGCAGTACTGCCCAATCAAAAGTAAGAGTACCATTTACTTTTCTCTTAATATAACAAATCAGCGTCCTCCGAGTGCATTTGGAAGCTTTGAGTGCTGATGGTGTATACTTCATTCGGGTGCAGTCTTTGAATCTTTCTTGGGCCCGGACTTGGCTCAGGCCAACCACACTAGTATATCTATATCTATAATCTATAATATATTAAAGTGTGAAAAGTGATTTGAACTTTTTACCCTTTATTAAAATACTTTACAATAGATAAAATTGTCCTTTCACCTATTTTTCTTAAAATATTATATTGTTATTTAATAATATTTAATTAAGGAATCCTAAATTATATGGTAAGAGGAAATATATTTAAAAAATTATAGAGTCCCAAAATAGATAGTAAGAGAAGAATATATGATAAAATATAAAAAGGAAAAAGTCATTTAATTATATTTTTTATTAATTATATAAATAAATTATTAATAAAAATTTTATAATTTCATAAAGAACTCACGTGAAAGTTAGAAATGGATCAACCAATACATATATTATATATGGAAAGTTTATAATAGACAAATATGGAGCTATTATTCAAGAGACCATCAGATGATTTATTCAAATTCAAAAGAACTACGACAAGCAGATATGGAAGATGTTAGGCAATAGATAGTGACATAATTGTTTCAAATCCAATATAGGAATTAAGCTTTTCAACAAGGAAAAATTTTATTCATAATATTTAGACTTTTGAAATTAATTAAAATATTAATTGTTTTTCCTTATTGAATTAGGTAGGGAATCCTAATATTTATGAACTTTATTTATTAAAATTTACTTTATATAAATTATTTTTCCGATTTAAACCATATAGCATAATCATAAAATCCTTTTAACGTTAATTTTCTCTTAAACTGGTTTACATATTTGTCGATTCTCATAAACAATTAAGAGATGTCGTAAAGAAGAAACAAAATATGGATAGGGAAGGAGAAGATATTAATTTGCGAGAAAAAGCAATGATATTTAAAGCAAAACTCATGATGAACTCTGAACATCATACCATAATAAAAAGAGAAAATGCATCAAAACCCCCCCTAAGCTTGTCTGTCCAACTTACTTTAGTACTTAAACTTAACTTTCATTTATTTACCCCCTTAACATCTTTAAAGTGAATTAATTCCAACCCTAATGCTGATGTGACATTTTTTAAAAAGAAAAAAGAAAAAAAAATGTGTGACTTTTTTTTTAAAAAAAAATGTGTGACTTTTTTTTTTAAAAAAAAATATATATTTATATATATATATATATATATATATATAACAGAAAAATAAAATAAATTCCCTCCTTCTTCTACCCCCCACCCCCATCCCACCTCACCCTAATTCTCCTCCCAAACCCGCCAACCACCAAATCTACCACCACTAGCCCTCCTCCAAAACCTAACCCCAATTACTTCTCAAATTACTAAATCTATCACCATCATTAAATCATTGAAGAATTTGAGTTTGAATGCTAATTTGGTATTTATTTTTTTTGGTGTTTGGGTGGTTTGAACAATTGTATAAAGTTTTGGAATTTTTGTTGTTGTTTGGTTTAGGATTGAGGGTTTTACAGTTTACTTGGTATTGTAAGGGTTTGAATCGTCTTCTTTGTGATTTTTGTGGGAAATCAAGTGAATTGAGAAATGAGTGTTTCTCCAAAAATGTTTTTGATGGAAAATGTAGCGAAAAGATTAAGTCTTGTAAGACTGGGTTGTTGATGAATTTGAACTTAGAAGAGGAAAAAAATGATGGTTTATTGGAAATGGATAGTGAAAAGGAGGAGTATGAAGACGAGTGTAATGATGAAGACAAAGTGTTTGATGTTTTGTCGCTGAGAAAAATGGTAAAGATGGAAAGGCATAGAGCAAATTCTGCTTGTTCGGAACTTGAAAAGGAAAGAATGGCAGCAGCTACAGCAGCTGAGGAAACAATGGGGATGATATTGCGGTTACAGAATGACAAAAGTTTAGTTGAAATGGAAGCAAATTAATATAAAAGGTTGGCTGAGGAGAAGCAATTATATGACCAAGAAGTGATTCAAGGGGCGGGAGTGGGGGTAAAAGAAGAAAGAGGGGTGGTGGGGCTTGAAGAAGAAAGGGATAGGGGCAGGGGGGGCGGAGGGGGCGAGGGTTTTTTCTTTTTTCTTTTTTTTAAGGAGACACTTTGAAAGATCTTGAGCTTTTCATGGAGATGAGTCGAATTGTATACTTAATTTAACTATTTTCAGTTAATTAGTACAAATCATCACCTATGTGGAAGACCAGGTATGGCAATGTAGTTTCTGAGTTTAGTTATTTTTTTCTTTGTTTTAGTTTACAATTAGCTTTAGATTTGAATAATTTAAAACCAAAAGTCTATTGATTTTGATGTGTGACTAATGCTCTATTCTGAGATTAATACAGGCGGTAGATTAATTAAGTTTTAAGAAATTTTTGTATAAAAATTAGGTTCAATTTTATTATTTTGGTTTCTCGATTATCATATTGTTTTGTTCGAATTTTTATTTTATTACTATCCATTTTTTCTTATTAATAAAGGTTGTCGACAAATGTTCATTCGAGCTTTGCAAAATTTTTGTTTAAAGATTAGATTTTTTTTGGTAAGCATGATTAGTAATATTACATATTAAAACAACACAGGGAGGTGCTATGAGGCACTATTAAGAGTACCTAAAGGTTAGGTTTAATCGCATTGTTCTGAAATTTTGATTATCGTATTATTTTATTGTAATTTATATTTTATTTTTATCTATGTTTTTTTATTTAATACAGGTTTTTGATAAATGTTCGATTGAATTTTGAAAATTTTTTATGTAAAGATAGGATATTTACTATTATGTTTTGCAAGTTATGTTGCGTGTATTGAATTTAGAAAGAAAATAAATAAACTACTTATAAAGGATATTACAAACAAACTTTTATTAGATATTAATTTGTAAATCTATATCTAAAAAAAAGTTGTTATATATTATACAGAAAAGGCTCAAAAATACCCCTGAACTATCCAAAATAGCTCAAAAATGCCCTTCGTTAGATTTTTGGCTCAAAAATACCCCTCTGTTAAATATTTGGCTTAAAAATACCCCTCCCTCAAACGAAATTCTGAAAAGGGTCAAAAATATCCCTGAACTATCTGAAATAGGTCAAAAATACTCCTCTGTTAAATATTTGGCTCAAAAATATCCCTCCCTTAACGAAATTAAATTATTTCAATTATTTCGTTAATTTATATAAAGTTCATCATTTAATTTATATTTCGTTAATTTCTTTAAGTGAAAATTTATATTTCGTTAATTTATATTTCATTAATTTCTGTAAATATTAAAAAGATGTAAAGTGAAAATACCTTTTTAGAATAAATGTATGTTTATTTTCCAAATCGAATTCAACCAATTTATATTATAACTCAAATACTTTTTTCCATTATCTTATTTTTAAATTTTTAAAAATACTTTTATGTAAAAAATTAAAGTATTAGGGTTAAAAAGTTAAAGTTAGGGTTTAATTCAATCGAAATAATTAATTTTGTTAAGGGGAGGGGTATGTTTGAGCCAAATATTTAACAGAGGGGTATTTAATAAAATTAAATTGTTTCGATTATTTCGTTAATTTATATAAAGTTCATCATTTAATTTATATTTCTGTAATATCTTTAAGTGAAAATTTATATTTCGTTAATTTCGTTAATTTCTTTAAAGATTAAAAAGATGTAAAGTGAAAATACCTTTTTAGAATAAATGTATGTTTATTTTTCAAATCAAATTCAACCAATTTATATTATAATGCAAATACTTTTTTTCATTATCTTATTTTAAAATTAAAAAAAATACTTTTATGTAAAAAAACTTAAAGTATTAGGATTAAAAAATTAAAGTTAGGGTTTAATTCAATCAAAATAATTTAATTTTGTTAAGGAGAGGGGTATTTTTTAGCCAAATATTTAATAGAGGGGTATTTAACGAAATTAAATTATTTTGATTATTTAGTTAATTTATATAAAGTTCATCATTTAATTTTTATTTTGTTAATTTCGTTAAGTAAAAATTTATATTTCATTAATTTGGTTAATTTATATTTCGTTAATTTCGTTAAAGATTAAAAAGATGTAAAGTGAAAATACCTTTTTAGAATAAATGTATGTTTATTTTTCAAATCAAATTCAACCAATTTGTATTATAATTCAAATACTTTTTTTCATTATCTTATTTTTAAAATTAAAAAAATACTTTTATGTAAAAAAAATTAAATTATTAGGTTTAAAAAGTTAAAGTTAGGGTTTAATTCAATCAAAATAATTTAATTTCATTAAAGGGAGGGGTATTTTTGAGTCAAATATTTAACAGGGGGGTATTTTTGACCCATTTCAGATAGTTCAGGGGTATTTTTGATCCTTTTCCGAATTCCGTTAAAGGGAGGAGTATTTTTAGGCCAAATATTTAATGGCGGGGTATTTTTGAGCCAAAAATCTAACGAGGGGCATTTTTGAGTTGTTTCAGATAGTTCTGAGGTATTTTTGTCCCTTTTCCGTATATTATAAGAAATATGTTTTAATAAAATCTACATGAATATTCTGTAATTTTGAAGAATGGTCATGCATGAGTTGGTCTACGTCATGTAAATTAATTATTGTTTATATAATGATAGTATACTAAAATAAAGTTTTATCATGATATAAATCAATAAATTATTTGTAAATATAAAAAGATCGGGTGAGACACGACAAACAATAATATATAGAACATACAATAGTTATTTATCATATTTAAATAGATATAACAATCATTTTAGTGTTAACTACTATCCTTTACGTAATAATTTTATTTTAATATATAATTTTATTAATTGACGTGAAACACACGATAAGACACATTCTTTTTTTCTTTTGTAATTATGTGTCATTTTGTATAAGATACATTCAAATTTAACACGTATGCTCAATAATACTTTGGGAAAATTATCTCCTATACATTTATTAGATTGAAAATTGCAAGTTATAGCAACACTTTTAGATAATTGTTTTTTTAGTTATTTTAATTGCAAGTTGTAGCAACTTTTTACAAAATCAGTTTATTTAATTTAAAAAAAAAAAGATTAAATATGTTTAAGTAAAAATAACTCCTTTTTTAAGGGTTTAGTATTCAATTCCTCTTTAATAACTATATGGATAATTATGGAAGGAGTAAAATCTGTTCAATATTATATTTTAGTTATTATCCTTCCTACCTTTTTAAAAAAACTCCAAATTTATTATTCTCTGTCATAAATTACACGATTCTTTCTCTCTTTTTTCGCTCTATTTTACTCCCACATATATTTTCTCAAAATCCTTCACAGATAATCACAAATTTCATTTTTTTTACCACAATATTTTTTTTTAATTCTTCCATTATTGAAGAACTAGATGTACTGTAATTTTTTTTTATAAATGTTGATTCTTTTTTCAGTATGAAAGATGGCAATGTTTATTAAATATTAACGTAATACAAAAGTAGATAAGATAGAATCTTGATTCAAAGAGATAAGCACGTAGTGTATGAAATGGATACATAAATTGGTATCACCTAAATTGAATATCACAATTTATATATATCAGTTTATATATCTATTTCATACCCATTTATACACGTGTGACATGTAAATTCCAATAGACTTATTGGAGGGTCCCATTAGAGTGCATCCAGTAGGAATTGAACCTATGAATTCGCCAATTATGAGTTGGGCGCACAGAAATCACTTTTATAAACTAATTTCATTCAATTTATAATCTTAAGTATATATTCTAATTGAATATCACAATCACATTATACTCATTTCATAAAAAGATAACATGTAAAAAACTATTTTATAAACCTTGAATGTAATATTAATATTATGCAAGTTTCATACACGAAAAATTCAAAAAATACAAGTTTGTATATTTATTTATACACTAAAATAAATAATAACGTATAGTATTTAGTGAAAGTCGATTTCTATACCAACTTCTGTGATCATTTGTAACGCTCTGAATCTGGTACCCAGAACGCTGCATGGTGCTCATGACCCCGAAGGACCATAAGCTAACCTATGACTAATATCTGTAACTGAGCACTCAATAATATATTAAAAATATGCGAAATATAAGTTGTAAGGTCATAAGGTTCAAAACTAAACTAATATTGAATATAAAACAATGTCTGAAATGGGGCATAACCATACCCAAAACTGAAATAAAACTGTCTAAAACATGTTGTAGTCTGAAAGCCTCTAAACTGTCTGAAAACTGTGGAGTTAATGGGACATGTCCCCAACTAACTCTAAACTACTGAAATAATAAAGTAATAAAATATTCACGCTATCCTCGAATGATGAGGACTCACTGCTAGTTTGGCTGATGAACATCTAATTTACTAAGGATGTTCGGAAACTCGTGCTTCTAAACCTATGGTATAAAACACCATAGTGAAAATATGTCAGTATGTTTGAATGTACTGGTATGCAAGTGAGGCAGGTTAAATGCAATGTTTCATATGCATGAACAATACTAACTAACTAAATAACATGAACGTGAGAATACATGTATGATCAAGTAACTGTAACTGATACCATACTGATACTGGTACGGGGTTCTGAGTACTGATTTACTGACGTTTGAGCTTACTGATACTGATGACTGAGTCTACTAAATACTGAGAGACTGATGTTGTATTACTGATAAAGGAAAGGCTGTCTCTGACTTTTCTGATTATGAAGAACTGATCTGATTGACTGTATCTGACAGTCCTAAAACTGAATACTGATAACATGAGTTTTCATATAATTAATATACTATTAACTGAGTTTGTGATAACATGATTACTGAGTCTGAATACTGATAACATGAGTGACTGTTTCTGAGAGTACTGATACTAATGGAACTAGCTGCGTTTTGTATTGTACTAATTTGACTGTATCTGACAGTCCTGGATTTCTTTAGAACTGAACTAAGTTCTATTACTAAAACAGGATATGAAACTTAGCCTGTGGGAGGTAATCATATAATCGATATTCCCCGAAACTAACTGGTGGGGTCTAACCTGTAATCCCAGCTGGAAGGGTATCACTACCGTGCCACGGGTAAAGACAAGCTGTAAGTATACCCTCTCTGACAGGGAACTCTTTTGTCAACCCCTCCTAGTAGGAAACTCAAATGAGATGTATAAATCCTTAAACGCGTAGGGTGCATCTCAACCTACGTTGGCTACGTAATTCTGGAATACAAGGATTACCTCTAGAGGTCACACCCTCCACTGAATAACAGGTGGTCCCCATCCTTGGGTTCACTCGATGCTGAATCCTAATCCCAACTGAATAGACACAGATTGATTATACTGAACTGAACTATTACTGATGGTATTATTTAATGGAGCTAAACTGAGTTCATTGAGTTCTGTTGACTGATGGAATGCTACTAAGATCTGAGGATCGACTAAGGGTACTAAAGTTACTGAGATTTTTTGGAAATACTGAGATCACTGAGATTACTGAACTACTGAGATTACTGAGATTTCTGAAAGAGACTAGATCAATACTGAATTTACTAAGTTTTCCTGAGTCATGAGATTGGCTAAATTCTACTGATCATGGCTTGACTGAGATTATCATGAAAACATGACATAGCTCTAGGCACACAGCTAAATTATCAGGTACAAGTACCCCCAGGACTCGATAGAATAAAACTGACAAGGCTTGATACTTTTGATCACATGACCAATATCAACAATTCATAATTTCATAGTTGGGGATTTCATGAAGCACATGATCATCATAATATTGTACAGGGATAGTAATGTGTATAAACATGGCATAATTTCATACTTCTAATCTTATGAACATCTCATCAAGCAATCACAATGCATAGGTTTTGCATGGAAATCATCTTAATCAAGTAGGTATAGCATAACTTAAAAGGCATGACATGATCTTGACACATAGAAACTAAGTACTTGATCATCATTCATTCACTGGGGAATATTATCAAACACCTTTTATGCACACTTAGGGCATAGGTATGATCATCAATTTAATACAGCATGGTTTCACAATTTAACTCAATTGCATGAATTTCAACCCTATACTAACATAGTTTCATGAAAACATGATAAGGATGCAATCTTGGCAAACATAAAACAATAAAAACATGAACATAATCAATTCAAAATAAGAACATCATGATATATAGTTTAAAATAGGGTTCTTGAGCTTTATGGATAAAAGGAGTCCATGAATCAATACTGTGCATACCTTAGTTCTTCATTCTACGAAGATTGAGGAAGAGATTCTTGAATTTAGGTCTTGGATTTGGATTTTCAATTGAAAACCCTAGCTTGTTCTTGAGAGAAACTTGAGAGAAATAATATATTTTGGGTGAAATATGACTGAATCACGAGTTATTGAGTTTATATAGGGGTGGAAGATTGACCCTTTTAACCCTAGGATGCGTATTTTAATTCTGTGGAAATTTCCTGATTTACATCCTTGGCGTGATGGCTACTATCGCGCCAAGTCACTAGAAAGTGACAAATAGGAAATTGTACGGTGGCGCAACACGGAGCTATCGCTTTTCCACTTTGTTTGTGACTTGGAAGTTTGGCGCGACGCGGAGACATCGCGCTGAGACACTGGAAAGAGAACAATTCTAAATTTGGACCCTGGCGCAACGCGCCATAATCGTGGAGGCTTACTGGATTTTGATGATTACCATTTTGGCCTACTCCGCGACGCGTTGATGGATCAGGTGGCACACTACCTTACTAAAATAGCTCTAACTCTTTGCCCGGGTGTCGAATTTGGGCGAATTTGGTATCGATGGAAATCTTATTCAATTTTCCACATAATAAAAAGTGAAAATCTTGAAAATATCACATAGATAAAAGTGGATTCATATTTAAAACAAGTCTTTGATATTTTTAGGACAATTTCAAGCTAGGTAGAAGTACGAGGTATTATAATATCTCCCCCTTGGAAACATTCGTCCTTGAATAAGACTGATTAAAATGGGAGAAACGATAAGCTGAAGTACATACTGAATATGAACAACTGTAACATGACTACTTGACTGATATTACTAGGATTTATACTGAGCATACATAAATGATGCATAATTTTTTTATGACTAGATGATACATGAATACATGACTGAGAGTACCGATAAGCTGACCACGTATATTTGATGCGTGAATATATGATTGAACTGACTCATGAACATACGGCTGAACATGTAAGGGTAAAGATACCAAGTTTGAAATAAAAACTGAGCATGGAACTGAATACCACATTTGTAACTGAAATCTGAATATGAAACTGGATAAGCTTGAGAAAAGCTATTACCTTGGGCTAAGTCTGAGATGAATTACTAAATATGCATGAGCGGAATCATAAGAATGTAACTAGGTCTGGAACGTAATACATGAACTAAATATAGTGATCTGAACTGAGTTCCTTGAACACATAACATACGACCAAGATTAGAGCTAGAGGGTAAACCTATGGGTACCCACTACTCCAAAGTGGATTTGTTACGTGAAGAAAAGCTGGAGGATCTAGGACACGATAGCTTGGGGGTTATAGAGAATCTCCTCCTTGGGACACTATGTCCCTAGAAGAATACTGACTTGACTGTGATACTGAGGAAAACTGGGATGATGCACAGGTCACCTATAAATTGAACCAGGACTGAATATCAGAGATATGAAACTATGACATGATACATGAACCAAGTTGAACACGCAACTACCTAGTTGGTCTATCTTAGAATGATCACATTCATGAGATTTCTAAATAGTGCGATTAGATGGAAAGTTGGGGAAACCACACCATCTGAACTTGTCCGTTCTAACTTCTAAACTGAAGTACTACTTTGCGGACTAACTCATGCTGAAAACTTATACTCGATCGGAGTATTTCTATGACACTCTTTCTATAGAGTTCTAATGACTGTAGAGAGAAAGTGAATCTTGGTCTGGTTTGAGTAGGACATCTGAATGGGAGATTGCTACATAGCTGGGGTTCTTGTATTAGGAGGTAAGGCCTATGAAACATCATCTAATATAAAGTAAAAAAACCTTATGTACTGCAACTAAGATACTGAAAAGGTTCACATGGTGTTGAGCACGAATGCATAAATATACTAACTTATCTAATTAACTGAATAACTTATAGATGAATGCTGGCATATAAGACTGAACTGTACTTAGTCTGAACGAGTAGCCTAAGGCTATAAAGTATTATGCATAGGAGGTAAGTACTGACTGAGTGACATGCGGTGACTGGGCATGGATTTATAAAAATTGTATTACTTGAAATTGTGAGACCAAGCGTATGACATGATTCAGAAATATTATGTAACTAAGGTACTAAAATACTAATGACTGAGTAACTAATAGCTATATGCTATGGTTAAGTAATCCTGAAAGTGAACTGAGTTTCTGATCTGGCTGAACTAGGACTAGGACTGAGATTGTAGCTAAGACGGTAATTAAGACTGTAACCCTAACTAAGACTGTAACTAGGACTGAATGTTGGTTTAGACTGGTATGAGAACACTAAATTTTGATGGCTAAATAACTGGTAGCTGAAAGCCATGGCTCTGTAGGACTATCTAAGTTCTTTACTGAATATTGATTACTAAACTGACGCTATAACTGAGGCCTGTGGGATGAAACATTAACACTATGGATTCAACGAGGTATCTATACTGAGAGTATACGTGACATAATACGTGTTTGGCTGATCATTAGGAGTGAAGTCATGAATCATATGGGCTAAGCATACTGTAAAGCATGAAAAAGCGTGAACATATAAATACAGGATCTGTAACATACCAGTATCTGCATCAGGAGGACTTTCCTGATCCTGTTAGGACTGAAGTGCATAGAGTCTATTTGGACGTTGTCCACTGATAGCGCTCGAATTGACACCTTGCTGATTCGAGCGATCGGAATGAGCTAAAGAACGACCGTGTTGACTTCGAAGACCGGGTTTAGGACAGTCTCGAACCTTGTGACCTGACATGACACATTTGAAATACGCATTACTGTCGACTCTACACACACTCCTATGATGCTTACCACACTCTTCGCAAAGTAGATGAGTAAAAACCCTGCTCTCACTACCCGGGGCCTTGGATCCTGGCGCCCCATCTCTATGGTTATTTATGAACTTTAGTACTAGTGCACTAGCTGAAGAGTGAACTGGGGCTGAACATTTTTGACACAACTAAAAATGATTACCACCCTGCCACCCTGACTGAGCAAAACTATAACTACCTGTTTGGCCCTCTTATTTTCTCTCTCCTTCTTCTTAATTTTATGCTCCTCAGTCTGCTAGTCATAGACTATAAGCCTAGATATGTCCATATCCCTAATAAACATCACAGTTCTACACTCTTTAAGCACTCTACCTGATATTCCAGACACAAACTTATTTATTCTGGACCTATTGTCTGCTACTACATGGAGAGCGTACCTGGCTAACTGAGTAAACTTAAGGGAGTATTCTTTTACGCTCATGATACCTTGTCTGATATTGATGAACTCTAACACTTTATCCTCCTTCTGCTCTATGGGAAAGAACCTATCTAAGAAAGCCGTAGCAAACTCTTCACAATCTATGGGATCTACATCTGCACCCCTGTTTACCTTCTACTGTTTAAACCATGTATAGGCTACATCTTATAGCTGATAAGTGGCTAACTCTACACTCTCACTGTAAGTTACTCCCATGATGTTTGTGACTTTCTGAACTTGATTGAGGAACTCCTGTGGATCTTCTTCAGACTTAGAACCTGAGAATAGAGGAGGATTCATTCGGGTGAAGTCCCAAATCCTAGCTGCAGCTGAATTGGCCACTGGGTTGGCTAAAATAGCAACAGGCCGTTCATTCTGAGTTATGACTGAATTAGCTAGAGTAGTAAATGGAGTCCTAAATTCTTCATGACACGCTCATCCAGATGATCTAGTTGGATGGGCTGAGGTGCTAACTTATTCTTGTCCCTCTTTCGTTAGCCCTTTTGGGAGGCATGCTCTGTAAATAAAAGAGAGAAAGGATTAGACTAAGAGAAAAATTCAAGATTATGCTCACTAGCACGACATGAATACTAAAAGAAGGAAAACTGTTCCTAAAACATCTCATAGTCTCCTGTACATAAGTATGGTGCACAACACACTCATGCACAAGACTACTAGATACGGCTTTTCAGTTTTCCTAGGATACTATTGAACCTTAGGCTCTGATACCAAGTTTGTAACGCCCCAAATCTGGTACCCGAAATGCTACACAGTGCTCATGACCACGAAGTACCACAAGCTAACCCATGAATGATATCTGTAACTGAGCACTGAATAATATACTGAATATATGCGGAATATAAGCTATAAGGCCATAAGGTTCAAAAATAAACTAATACTGAATATAAAATAATGTCTGAAATGGGGCATAACTATACCCAAAACTGAAATAAAATTGTTTGAAATATGTCGTAGTCTGAAAGACTCTAAACTGTCTAAAAATTATGGAGTTGCTAGGACATGGCCCCAACTAACTCCAAACTACTGAAATAATAAAGTAATAAAACATTCATGCTATCCTCGAATGATGAGGACTCACTGCTAGTCTGGCTGCTGAACGTCTGATCTACTAAGGATACTCGAAAACTCATGCTTCTAAACTTATGGTATAAAACAACATAGCGCAAATGAGTCAATATGTTTGAATGTACTGGTATGAAAGTAAGGTAGGCTAAATGCAATGGTTCATATGCATGAACAATACTAACTGACTGAATAACGTGAACGTAAGAATACATGCATAAATAAATAACTGTAACTGGGACCATGCTAATACTGGTACGGGGTTCTAGTATTGATTTACTGATGTCTGAGTTTACTGATACTGATGACTAAGTCTACTGAATACTGAGAGACTGATATTGTATTACTGATAAAGGAAAGGCTATTTCTGACTGTTCTGATTATGAAGAACTGGTTTGATTGACCGTATCTAACAATCCTGAAACTGAATACTGATAACATAAGTTTTCGTATAATTAATATACTATTAATTGAGTTCATGATAACATGATTACTGAGTCTGGATGCTGATAACATGAGTGATTGTATCTGACAGTACTGGTACTAATGGAACTAGCTAAGTTTCGCACTATACTGATTTGACTGTATCTGACAGTCCTAGATTTCTATATAACTGAACTGAGTTCTATTACTGAGACTGGATCTGAAACTAAGATTGTAGGAGGTAATCATCTAACCGACATACCCTGGAACTGACTGGTGGGGTCCAACCTTTAACCCCAGCTGAAAGGGTATCAGTACCGTCCCGCGGGTAAAGACAAGCTGTAAATATACCCTCTCTGACAGAGAGCTCTTCCGTCAACCCCTCCTAGTAGGAAACTCAAATGAGATGTATAAATCCCTAAACGCGTAGGGTGCATATCAAACCTATGTTGGCTACATAGTTCTAGAACACAAGGATTGCTTCTAGGGATCACACCCTCCACTGAATAAAAGGTGAGTCCCCATCCTTGGGGTCACCCAGTGCTGAATCCTACTCCCAACTGAATAGATACAGAATTGATTATACTGAACTGAACTGTTACTGATGGTATTATTTAGCGAAGCTAAACTGAGTTTGCTGAGTTCCGTTGACTGACGAAATACTACTGAGATCTGAGGACCGACTAAGGGTACTGAAGTTATTGAGATTTTCTAGGAATACTGAGATCACTGAGATTACTGAGATTTCTAAAAAAGACTAGACCGATACTGAATTTACTAAGTTTTTCTGAGTTATGAGACTGACTAAATTCTACTGCTCATGGCTTAACTGAGATTATCGCGAAAACATGACATGGCTCTAGGCACATAGCTAAATTATCGGGTACAAGTACCCCCAGGACTCGATAGAATGAAACTGACAAGGCTTGACACTTTTGATCACATAACCAATATCAACAATTCATAATTTCATAGTTGGGGATTTAATGAAGCACATGATCATTATCATGTTATACAGGGATAGTAATGCGTATAAACATGGCATAATTTCATACTTCTAATCTTATGAACACCTCATCAAGCAATCACAATGCATAGGTTTTGCATGGGAATCATCTTAATCAAGTAGGGATAGCATAACTTAAGAGGCATGACATGAACTTGACACATAGAAACTAAGCACTTGATCATCATTCATTCACTAGGGCATATTATTAAACACCTTGCATGCACACTTAGGGCATAGGTATGATTATCAATTTAATACAACATGGTTCCACAATTTAACTCAATTGCATGAATTTCAACCCTATACTAACACAGTTTCATGAAAACATGATAAGGATGCAATATTGGCAATCATACAACAATAACAACATGAACATAATCAATTCAAAACAAGAATATCATGATTATTTTGGGTCTACGAAGATTGACGGGGAGATTCTTGAATTTAGGTCTTGAATTTGAATTCCCAATTGAAAACCCTAGCTTGTTCTTGAGAGAAACTTGAGAGAAATAATATATTTTGGGTGAAATATGGTTGAATCACGTGTTATTGGGTTTATATAAGGGTGAAAGATTGACCCTTTTAACCCTTGGATGCGTATTTTAATTCTGTGAAAATTTTCCAATTTTTATCCTTGGCGCGACGCGCCACTATCGCGCCAAGTCACTGGAAATTGACAAATGGGAAATTGCAGGTAGCGCGACACGGAGCTATCGCGTTGCCACTTTATTTGCTACCTGGAAGTTTGGCGCGACGCCAAAACATCGAGCTGAGACACTGAAAAAAGGACAATTCTGAATTTGAGCCCTGGCGCAACGCACCATAATCACAGAGGCTCTCTGGATTTTGACGATTGCCATTTTGGCCTGCTCCGCGATGAGTTAATGGCTCAGGTGGCACACTGCCTCACTAAAAAGGCTCTAACTCTTCGCCCGAGTGTCGGATTTGGTATCGATGGAAGGCTTATTCAATTTTCCACATGATAGAAAGTGAAAATCTTGAAAATACCACATATATAAAAGTAGATTCATCTTTAAAATAAGTCTTTGACATTTTTGGAATGATTTCAAGCTAGGTAGAAGTACGGGGTATTACATCATTATACTCAATCCATATAAATATAACATGTAAGAAACTATTTTATAAACCTTGAATGGAATATTGATATTTTATACTGATTTTATACAGATTTCATACACGAAACAGTCTAATAAGTATATACAAGATAATTTTCACTATATTATTCTTATGAAAGATTCTGATTTACATTCAAATCCTTATTTATGTTGTTACCAACACAAATAATGGATTCTTCTGTATTTTCTCTAATATTCATTGACATATCTTTTGTTGTTACATACAATGAATATTTAACAAAAAAATTGACAATACTCCTTATATCACATTTTTTAACGAACAAAGAGAAAATTAGAATAAAGAGAATTTCGAATGAAGGAGAAGAAATCGCTGGTTGAATAATGATTTTGAAAGTATGAAATCATTTAGATGTTAATGAAGTAAGAGTAAAATCATTTCAGAGAGAATTACGGGGATGATTGATATCATGACAATAACTATCATCCCTTTTATAGGTATTAAATCTTTTTTCGATATATAAAGATTGAATTTTTCTTTTTATATTATAAGAAAAAGTAATTTGTTGTTTCCCTTTCTGTGCCTTTTTTGCTACAACTTGCAAAGATGAAAATTATTTTATAAGTTGCAATTAATCATCCAAGGAAGGCTATTTAGATTTTTTTACTTTTTCCCAAATTGATCTGATATGTGTTAATTAAAAGGGGAAAGGACAGAAACGACATTTCAAATTAAACTATTTTCACGAAAATGACCATGAAATTTAAATTTCGCTTTCTAGCCATTTCAATTTGCTGGCTTGATCTATACCATTTCTACACACCTTCTATATAGTTTCTATACATATCTTATACATATAAACATTCTATACGAAAATTAGACAATTTCGATACACAATTTATACAATAATTGTACTATTTTTTACACATTTTATACAACAATCATATAAGTTTTATACACTTCCTATATATTTTATATATATACATATTTGATAGTAGGGGCGTGCATTGGTCGGTTCGGTTTGGTTTTACATATTACCGATTCGGTTTATCGATTTTCGATTTTTAAATATGCTAAACCAATAACCAATCCAATAAGATATTTTATCGGTTTTCAGTTTATCGGTTTTTAGTCCTTAATATTTCGGTTTTCGATTTAACCGATAAGAAAATACTCATAAAATAGAAATAGTAGTAACTAACATGAAAAATAATCGAATCTTAGCTGCAAACAAAAATTTTACTTAATGTGTTTTAATTTACAAGAATCTTCAAGTTTGAACTAAATGTTGTTAGGAGAAATTAAGAGTTTGTATAATTGAAATAATAAGTCTATATATATATATATATATATGAATATATCCAATAACCCAATAAGAAAAAATCGAACTGAACCAATAACCTAATAATTTTTTTTATAAAATCATTAAAAAACCATAAACCCAATAACCCAATAACAATAAATCAATAACATTTTTATCGTTTTGATTTATCGATCGGTTCGATTTTTGCACAGTCCTATTTGATAGAACTATACAATTCATACACATATATCTTATATAGATACATATTATATATAACAGTTATACCATTTTTATATAATTATATTTAATTATTATTTCTAAACAATTACAAAAAAAAAAATAGAATATTTTTCAATTAAAAAATTTATAGCAAAAAAACTGAAATATTTTTAAAAGGGTCGAATGACCCAAGTTGTAAACGGTATCAATATTGTATATGAATTGTATCAGTATTGTATATGAACTGTATCTGAACTACATAGGTCAAAGTGACCCAAATTAGGAAAGTGAAAATACTTTATCCGACATTCCGACTTGTCACTTTCTGACAAAATCTCAAATTTGCGCTATTCATTTTAAAAGTTAAAATTACAGAAAGTAGCACACTTAAGACTACAATTACAATAAATAGCAACATTTTTGTAAAATTACAGTTTATTGCAAGAGTAACATTATTTTACTCATTAACTAGGCAAGTGCATGTTTTACTCTCACTACTTTACATTTTTTTATTTTCACTCCACTATTTCACCTCCCCAAATATATCCATATCTTTTACCCTCTTTTTTTCATCTTATTTTTTTGTCATTTTATTTTTATTATTTTTTTATATTTTATTTTTATTTTTTTATTTCCACTTTATTTTCTCTCTTCTATTTCTCTCTTTTTTTTCTTTTTTTTTTGTTTTCTTCTTTTTTAATATTTGAAGATAATTATCTCCATGATTTTCAAGATTTCAATATAAAACATTATTACTGTCTTTCACTCTCTTATATCTCTACTTTTTTTCTTATTAATTTTTTTATGTTATTTTTTTATCATTTTATGTTTTATTTTGATTTCTTTTTCTTTCCACTTTATTTTCTCTCTTCTATTTCTTTTTTTTTTCTTTCTCATATCTTTTTTTTCTTTTTCTATTTTTATTTTGTTCTTCGTTTTTCTATTTTATTATTTTTATTTTTTTCTTTTTTTTTAATACTTCTATTTCTATTTCTTCCTTTTTTTGTGTTTTTCTTTTTATATTTTTATTTTTTCCATTTTTTTTACTCTTCTATCTCTAACTTTTATTTTGAAAAGATAAATATGTATATCACATACACATATTCAAAAAATATACAAAATACATAGGCATAGTACAAAACATACATATGTATTTATGAAATACATATCATATTCATATTAAACAGTAACAAACATAACTATACTATATATCTTCATATGTATTTGCAAAATATAAAGGTGACTCATATAAAATAAGAATATATATATTCAGGTATGTATTCTATAAATATATATGCAGAGCTATATGTATTTTATACGGTGTTGGATTTATCTTTGAACCATACATACCATGCCATTTTTTAGAGGGTAACATAAGTACTTATTTGTTTTCTTTTACTGTTTAAGATATGTATCATGTATTTTTTTATTACCTATATGTATATGTATGTAATTGTCATTTTTGTTATAGAGATTTTGTGTCCTATATGTTTATATATACATATGAGTCAGATACGTATTTCTGTAAACACATATGCAGATATATATGTATGTTTTTTATCGTAAATACATATGCAGATCTGTATGTCTATTTATTTTGTATATTTTTTGAATATATATATATAGAGAGAGAGATTTGTCTTTTAAAAATAAAAGATAGAGACAGAAGAGTAAAAAAAATGAAAAAAAACATGAAAAATAAAATTTTGAAAAAAAAAAAGAAGTGAAAAAGGAAAAAAAAAAAGAAGAAAGAGAAATAGAAACTAGAAATAGAAGTGTAAAAACAAAAACGATTTTTTTTAAAAGAAGAAGAAAACGAAAAAAAATTAGAAAAACAAAAAAGGGGAAAAAAGAAGAGAAGTAGAAGAGAGAAAATAAAGTGGAACGAAAAAACTGAAAAAGAAAAAAATAAAAATAAAAAAGATAAAAAAAATGAAAAAACTAACAAGAAAAAATACTTAGAGATATAAGAGAATGATATTTTGAAATTTTGAAGATCAAGGAAATAATAATATTTAATATTTGAGTTTGATTTGAAAAAAGAATCTACTAATTTAAATAAGAGTAATTTATGTGAATTTATTAGATGGGATAATTATTCCTTATTTAACTCAATTAATTTGAGTAAAACAAGGACAGTAAATTTTATTGTATATGTGTTTGTATAACAAAAGTTTACTTAAATATAAAATACAAATTTTTATTTTTCGTAATTATTAAATTATTGTTATAAAAGTTACAATTAAGATTAAGTTGTTATTTCTAAAATTTTTCCTTTTACTACACAGTGTCCTTTTCCCTAATTAAAATGGGTCAGATTGCCATACTACACACTTGGGCAAAAACGGCCACTTCAGAACTGTAGGCCCATTTTGAACAATTTTTGCCTCCTTAAAGAAACTAGGGTTAGGGCTATAGTTCTTCGTACCTATAAAACCAAACGACTTTATCATCTTTTCCAATCAATCATAAACTCTCCGAGGGAACAATTACTTGTGGTATTTTGCAATATTTTACTCCATTTCGTTGTATTGTTTTTTCATATTTGTTTTTCTTATGCTTTTTATTACTCCATTAGAATGAGGAAAAATAGTAGCCAATTAGCAGAGCAAGTATGTCAAATAAATAATGACGAACACTTGCATTGAAGGTTGGCGATATCAAATAAGCGATTCTCCGTGCCTTTCAAATACGTATCATTTTGATTATGGCCTCGAACAAATCGCTAAATTTTCCCTACATTTTCTACATTTTTGTCTATATTTTCATCGATGACAAAAGCATCATTAAACCTATATCAATCAGTAATTTCTTTAAACGACTACTGATTTTTTTTAAGGTTCGTTTCTTTTGTTTTGCAAATTTTTATGTGTTTCAGAAGATTTTATGTCTGATACCGTGATCGATTTAATAAAGTTTGAGTTACATAAATATTAAAAATATATTGCTAACTATATTATAATTGTTTGCCAAAGTAAGACGGACATAATCCAACTTCAAATTGAGAAATTGACTTGAGAAAGTGAGCGGGTGGTGGATTGAGTATTATGATTCTCAAGTTCAAATATGAATGAAGATAAAAATGAGTTTGATATTTTTGCTTGGCTAATGAGAATATATGTTTGGCAAGTTCATTTTTCAAAGACTATTCAAAATTATCACAACTTTGATTTTTCATTTTATAATGCATATATTTTATGATAAAAATTAAACTCATAAATTATAAACTCCACCTTATTTATAAACATTTTTACACATGGAGCTATTGAAGTTTTTACAATTTACAAAGGAGTAATTGATTTTTTTATTTACATTATTTTTAACAAATACTGTGTGGCAGGTAGGGGTGTACATAGGTCGGGTTTGTTCAATTTTTTATTAAAATATAATCAAATCAATAATATTGGTTTTTAAAATCTATAAATCAAAGCAAACCAATATGCAATCAGTTTTTTTATTTTGGTTTTAGTCGGATTTTTTTTATTTTTATACAATTATAATGTGATTGAAGAAAAAATTAAATGTTTTCACTAAAAAGATAAAAAAAAAAAAACAATGATTATAGAGTAGTTTCAATAAAAATTAATTTGGTAAATTATTAAGATGTTTTTAAGTCATTAGTCACAGTAGCTTGTCTGAAAGTTTTCTTCACATAAAATGTGAGCACACGTGTAACATTTGATTATTTAAAATTAAATGATTTTGTCTATTGCAAAAAATTTAAATCACTTCTCAAAGATCCTTCACACTTTAATAAAATAGCGCAAACATAACATATGTTTTATTAAAATATTTAATAAATTTTCAATTCTTAAATATTGAAGAAATAATTTTGTTTAAAGCAGACACTTTTACCAAAGGACAAAAAGTTCAAATATTTCTGAATACCAAATCAAATAAAAACGAAGTTGAAAGAAAACAAATCAAACTAAAATAGTTTGATTCGGTGTTCGATGTCTACTTTTTAAAATTGTAAATTAAATTTGATAAAATCGAATCGAAGAACAGAACGTGTACTTCTAATCAACACCTTAACAACATAAACGGTGTTAATATGAATGAGAAATAATTTAAATCCCCTCGTAATCAGGACGAAGTCTCAACCACACACTCATATAATTTTTCTTTACTTACACATCATGCAAAAGCCAACAATTAAAATTACAATAAATTATACGATAAAAAAACGTTAATAAAAGCTGCATAATATTTAATATTGTTGACCTACAAATTAAAAACTAATATTAAAGAACATAAAATTAATCTTCTCTTCAACGTACTATTTAACAATTAAATTGTGAATGTTATTCTATTATTTATTGAAAAAAAGGAATGCTCAATATATAGATGTACGATTTTTTTACTTTTAAGAAATAGTTGATGAAACATGGAATAAATCTAATCTAATTTGAGAAACTTTTTTCGTAAAAAACTAATTATTATAGAAAATCAAGACAGATGAAACTTAAAAGAAAAGAAAATTAAGGACTCCTAATTAAATCAAAAATCATACTTAAAAGAAAGAAATTAGGTCGTATGCTAATTACAATCTGACACCACTTATTTTTTTTTCTTTTTGAGGTGGGACATGTTTTTTTAGTAAAAATAGTTAAATAAGAATTTGATAAAATAATAAAAAGATATTTCTTATTATGTATTTAAAACTTTTTAAAATTTGATACTTATTAAAATTTTCTTATTCTAAGACTTTTATATTTGTTTCTAGATTTTTCAAATCTTATTAAAACCAAATTTAGTTGTTTTATAATTCTTAAACCAATGGAAAAAGTATTAGTTGTCATTAATTCCGGCGACTTCTAATAAGAAAAGGTTTTACCATAAATATATATATTAATTAATTATTAACTTTTAAAAATTAGAAAAAAAATAGTGAAAAGACGATTTTGTCTAAAGCGAAAAATTTTAATGAAGGAAAAAAGTTCAAACAATATTTCTAAGGCCCTTCACACTTTTAATATATTATTATAGATTATAGATATAGATTATAGATATAAATATAGATATAGATATTGAGCTTTGTATTTATTTGTTATTAATGGAAAAATACTATAACTAAAGGTCCAAGAATATATATCTATTTTCTGAATATAAAAAAATAATAAAAGTAATTAGAAAGTAGATTGTATGTAATATTTTTTTACGCATAAAAAATTAAAATTATATATGTATTACGTCGGTTCGGTTTGGGTTCGGTTTGATTTTATTTTTTCTAATATCAAACCAAACCAAGAATGTTCGTATTTTTTTTTGCCAACACCAAACCAATCAAATCAAACCATAAGTTGTTTTTTTTCCTCGGTTTGGTTTGATTCATCAGTTTGGTTTGACTTAACGGTTCGGTTTGTACACCCCTAATAGCAGTATTGTTACACATTTGAATTAAATAACAAGGCTTATTAATAGAGTTGGTTGGCAAATAGATATTAGTTGGAATTAGTAAATGGGTAATTTTATAAATTATAAATGTTTTGGGTAAAAGTTAAAATAAATGGGTAATTTTATAAATTATAAAAGTTTTGGGTAATTTAAATTTTTAAAATAAATGGTAATTTTATAAATTATAAAAAATTTGGGTAAAATTTAAATTTTTAAAAATTTTCAAATAATGGAATTTGACCAAAGATTAGTTTTTTTTTTTTTTTTAAGTCTTTGGATTAGTTATCAAAAATATTTGTTAAATAATGATAGATTATATGACTACTTAAGATATGTATGGCCAAATGGTCCTAAGTCCCGCATAAACATGTATGGATTAAGGAAAAATGATTTCCTAAAGAGAAAATACATTTTTTCCTTCTGAACTTGTCCTCCAAATTTACTTTAGCACTTAAACTTAACTTTTGTTTATTTACCCTTTTTAACATCTTTAAAATATATTTGTTTGGCCCCTAAAGCTGATGTGACATTTTTTAAAAAAAAGGGGCGCATTTATGTATTAAAAAAATTAATTTCAGCAGTATTATATTTAAAATATAATAAAATAATTTTAAAAAATTAAAAATAAAATTAAAATAAAAAATGGATACTTTTTTCTTCTTTCTTCTTTCTTCTTCAAATCATCATCAACAACAACACTCAAACCTCCATTAACAACCTCAAGTTTTTTTTACTTTCCTCCATTAACAACATCACCCAAGAACAACACTTTTTCTTAATTTTTTTTTACTTTTCTCCATTAACAACATCACTCAAGAACAACATTTTCTTTTAATTTTTTTCACTTTCCTCCATTAACACCACCCAAGGACAAAAATGAAAACACTATTAAATAATTTTCTCCATTGAACACCATCTCAACCTTCAATCCAACTCCCTCAAAATTTAGATAAAAATTAAAT
>NC_061111.1:219965087-219965809 GCF_002878395.1 Capsicum annuum | reverse complement strand
ATACATGTATATTTTTTATTTTTAAAATAAAAATACATAAAAATAATTATATAAAATATATATTATTTAAATAAAAATGGGGTAGGGGTGGGGGCATTTTTTATTTAATATATATATATATATATAAATCGTAAATATATATTTTTTGCTTTTTAAAACAAAAATACATAAAAATAGTATGTGTGTGGGATATTTTTCAAAAAAAAATCCTAATTTCTTACGTGGCAATGACCTGACACTGATGTGACACTGATTTGGCACTGACATGGCATGTGTGTAACCCACTCTCTGTTGTGAGAGTGATATTCAGTTTTGAGGAGTGAAACAAATACACTTTAAAGATGTTAAGGGAGGTAAATAAACAGAAGTTAAGTTTAAGTGTTAAAGTGAGTTTGCAGGATAAGTTCAAAGGGAGAAAAGATGTCTTTTCTCTTTCCTAAATGATTTGGAAAAATGATTTGCTAAATGGTAGCTGTTGTTAAGTCGGGGCAAACTCATTAGTGCGTAAGTACTTAGGGTCATTTGGTTTGAAAACAAGCTATATCGAGATTAGTTATGTTGGGATAAGTTATATTGGGATTAGTTATGCTGAGATTTTTTTTTATTGAGTGTTTGGTTTGTTATATTCAAAGTAATATGCATGGTATAATTTCAAGGAATAAATTGATTGATTACCAAAATACCCTCCATCTTATTTAACTTATATATATATATATATATAT
>NC_061111.1:219943875-219964987 GCF_002878395.1 Capsicum annuum | reverse complement strand
ATTTATATATTTTACAATCATTTTGAATGGTAAATGCCTTTATACTTTCTAAAATATTTAATTACGGAAATAGACTAAATTATGCATTTAAATTATAGTACGAATAATAAATTATAATAAATTTAATTGTGTTAGCTTGAGAAATATAATAAATTATGCACTCAAATTATAGTTGCTTCACAGAAATATTTTTAGTAAAAATTTTAAATTATGCACTCAAATTTTAGCACTCAAATTATGTGTATGGAAGTGAAAAATCAAAGAATTTAAGGGTAACATTGTCATTTTATGATTTTATCCCATGTAAGAATAATGTTAGGATTGTTATCCCACCAATTGGGAGGATAACTTATCTCGGGACTAATTATTAGTCCCGAAATAAGTTATCCCAAATATTTACAATCAAACGACGGATAAAAATTTTTATATTGGGATTATTATTTTATCTCAAGATTAGTTGCAAACCAAACGGCCTATAGTGAATAAATGGAAAAAGTAGAGTTGAGAGTATCAGAACAAGTTAAAAGTGAAAAAGTTGGTCAAAAAATGTGAATAAATGAATGCACTTGGACACTTTTCAAGCCAAGAGCACCAAATTTTAACTTTTCAAGTAAAGAAATGTTGCACAAGTTCACTTTTTACAATCCAAAATATCAGAATAATTGATTTTTGAATTGAGGCTAAGGTTGGAAATCTCAAAGTTTTAAAATAGACCTGATCATTTTGAAATTAAGTAGACTGGAAACGATAGTCAGTGAGACCTCTTTAAATGTAACTTTTCTGTTCTTAAAGAAGCACAGGATATACTCAAATCACATATTTCATTTTCTTCCTTTTTCTCAAATCAAAGAATTGGGAGCTAAGTATTGAATCATAATACAATCTTCTTATGGCCTCTTCATTATTATACATCGATTCTATGAATACCATACAATAGTTCATGCACTCATATAACAAACAAACAAAATGTAACTCCACAAGTTAACAAGAATCTCCAAGAAAAGTAATAAAAGAACAATCACACAAATCTGTTAAATGGTCTCCTCCCACCAACAACTGCGGGCATCGAAACAGTTGAATCCACACTTATATGATCTGCCATGGACTCATGTTTATCGACTTCTTTCCGAGAAGTAGAATCCTTTCCAGAGCCTTTGCTCCATTTGGAAGACCAAACATTTGGAGTCAAAGGGAAGGAAAATCTTTTCTTTGTGTCACTGGATTGTTTTTCCAGATTTCTCTCCTTAGGATTGCTATTTGCTCTGGCTTTAGCTTTAGCTGAGGCAGTTTGTGACATGTAATGTGGTACTGAAAACGGAGGACAACTCGTGAGGCTATCATCGTCCTTCAATGGAAGATCAAAAGGGTAGTTAGAAGCACTAGCTCGGGCTCTCGAGTACTTTTTTAGACTTGAGTTGTTCATTGGTGGTGTTCTAGTTGGATTATGCATCTGTTTCCCCCTTGTTGGAATTGCTGACTTGGTCGACATTGGTGTGACCGATGAGTCATGGTTATCGTAATCAGATAGTATCCGTCTGAAAGTAATGTTGTTTACAGGCGTTGGACTTGGTTTGTGCTCTGAAATAGCCCTTGTTGGTGTTAGTTTGATATCTTTCACAGCAGCAGGAATCTTGTTAGCGTTTCCTGAAGGTAGTTGACGTTCCAACCAATTCCACCACCATGGAAAACCATTAGCTCCAAGGTCCAAAGCTGATTTTGGATCATTTTTCCATAGCTGATAAAAGAGGTAATTTATCAAAATTAGCCTTGAAAAGTTTGCAAGAGAGATACTTAATCGCAAAATATACTTAGCAAAGACCAATAACAACAAACAACAAACATCTATAAGACCTTGAAAAACAGTCATCAGTAATCCGTAGAGGGCTGATGGACCATATGTTTAATGAACTCATCATTTTTTCAACACGGGGCATCTATATATATGTGTGTGTGTGAAAAACTACTACGATGTCAACAAATGTTAAATTCTACCTGGTGAGAATATGCATATGCCATTGCTCTCTCCCTCTTGATGACTGCCTCTACTTTTTTCCTCAGCCTTCCTTCTACTTCTTCTTTGGTCAGCAAACTATCATCCCAATTATCCTGGTTACCTGCCTCGCACTATACCAGCATTGTTCGTCAAACATCAAGTGAAAAGTTAATACTCTATTTGCATAACAAGAAAAACTAATAGTTTTAATTTGAGTACTCCGGATATCCCTGAATCCAAATGATGACATAATAATAATTTTGCCATAGCTAACAACACCTATGTAAATAGGGACGTTTGTACTATTCTTCCACACATGATAATGAATCACAAAATTAATGATAATGAATCACAAAATTAAACAAAATCAACTTGAACCAACAACTGTCAGCACTAATCGTTCTGGAGTGATGATTTATGGATACAAGAATGGTGCAAATTATCACCACTAAATAAGAATTGGAACTCATGAAGATGGTCCAGACATACCAGCTGAGTCCATTTACTGATGCTGCTCTCAACTTCCTTGTCATTCCTGTATGCTTGGTGTTGAAGTGCCTGGCTTTCCAACATTTGGATTCTCCTAGACTGAATTTGAGTTTGGACCCTAACAAGAAGTTGCATCTGTTTCATGGCATTTGCTGTTTGCTTTTTTACATTACTACTTCTCACAACTCCTTGAAGCCTTACTAAACCCCTCAAAGCTCTGAAACTCCTCCTTGCCTGTGAAAATAGAAAACGCTCAAGATTGGAACATAACATAGATTGAAGCAGAAGAAATGGGATTTTGGATATGGATATGGTCATTGGACAGGCAAACGAAACTTGAACTCGGCATTGTATGACTGAATACAAACATGATTCACTAAACTCAAGTTATATTGAATAAATGAAAAATGGATAAAAATCTTTTACTTCTACTTGGTATTGGCAATAGGTTGAACAGTATATGATAATATTAGATAGCTGTAGCCTTCCTGATATATGAAGCAATTGTTAAACCTCCGTATTATATGCAACTAAAGCAGGTTCTTGCTGATGGTAGAAACGGGGTGGGTAGTGGGGGGAGGGGAGATGCAGTGTCTATTCTTAGTTGGGGGAAGAATCTGCCCTGAATCGATTTTTGAGGAACATATCGGTCGAGAGACTATTAGATTCTGTTAAGACAATATGTGCTGCAGTCCACTCTACAGAATGAACTGCTTTACCTTAGGTACCAACAACTAACAAGCATTTTTCCTCTACTTGTTGCCACAGAAACTAAACCAAAACCTTCTAACAAAATATTTATCCGACCATTGCAAGAGGCAAGTATACTGAAACTTACCATGTAACCTCTGTAGGCTGCTTGTATCTTGGTTGCTGAAAGATTGTGAGTTCTCAAAGTTGGTTCTGGTCTATAAGCATAGCTGATTTCTTTGCGGTTGTGACTCACATTAGGAGAAGATACCCTTGGAGGATGAGCCTTAGGAGATATAGCTCTTGGAGAAGCAGCTCTAGGAGAAGTAACCCTTTGAGAAGGAGCCTTAGGTGAAGTAAGCCGGCGAGAAGAAGAAGCCTTAGGAGAGGCAACTCTTGGAGACGTAGCGCTAGGAGTGATAAACCTATAAGAAGAAACCCGAGGAGAGACAGCTCCTGCGGGTAAAGTGAATCTTGGAGAAAGTAGTTTTTGTTCATCTGCTTCTCCTAGTATTTTCTCAATACTACTTGGCTCTCTGAAGAGAGGGATAAAAGATTTGGTCTCTGCATGCTTCAGTTTTCCGTGACCTTTCTTTTCTTTAGCACTTCTCTTCTCTGATTCCTGCAACAATCCTCCAATTTACATAACTATTGCGTATATGAGATACATACATGCAGAAACTCTCTCCATGATCCCAACATGATCCTTCAGAAACAGTTCAGGCATATACATGCTAATGACATATAATACTGATGAGCTTAAATGTAGCGACATGGACAATGATGATTCATATATCCGACATCAACTTGCTCAGGATGAGGCGATGTTCTAGTTGTTGCACATGCTACAGAAGAATGTTCAGAACAAAAAAAATTATGTAAATGGTGCTCCCACGTCGTACAACTCGATTTCAAATAGTTTTGAGAATTTAAGTTGACTTCAATTGCTACATACGAACTCACTCCGTTTTAATTTGCTTATTTGGTTATGAGTTAGTCACAGTTTAAGAAAATCAAAATAGTTTTGAATTTTGTGTTCTTAAACTAAAAATATACCAACATGTTTTTTAATCCTGTGATCAGAAACGGGTCATGTGGAAAGTTGGAATTAAAGAGCTGTCAAAATGAAAGATGCATCTTAAAGTAAACAAACAAATTGAATTATTGAAACGAGCGACTATATTTTTCAGTCAGAGGAAATAAGACACTACGTACTTGTTGAAATAGGTCTATGATCTGAAATAACAACATCTACAACTTTTCTGGTATTAATTTATTCGCAAACAAACAGCATCATCGGCAATAAAATAGAAAATTCTCGAAAACTAATTTTGAAATATGAAGATAACCACAATTTTTCCTCAAATTAACATGATTTTTTGAAGAAAAAATAAACTTACATTGGCTAGTTTCTCCTTGGAGCTGGGCGTAAACACCCTTTTGATGGCAGAAAACCAACTGCCTTTTTTACCCATAGTACTAGCATTACTCTTTTACCCTGAAAAAAATATCGAAGCAAATTAACTTAATTTATCACATGCAGTTCAAAAGGCATCAATTATTGATACTAAAAGAATAATACTTCAGAATTTACACAGAATTGGCTTTAATTCTCGAATGGTAGAATTGGATTTTCGTTAGTATCTAAAAATTACGTTGAACAGATTGGCATGAATTTTCTCCTGTAAAAACATAGATCTCACACCTAAATCATAATACCGAAAAATACTTGCCATTTTTTTTTTTTTGATGACTATGGTGTGCCTGTCAGTTTTTCCACACCTCAATTAATTTCACGGGATTCCTCGACCTCCCACTATTTGTTATTGTGAAGTATTTTATGTAATTGTGAGGAGTGAATATTACTCAATCATACTTGACCAGAGGTTTTGGATTCGAGTCCTAAAAATGAAATCACATTTGATAGAAATCGCTTTACCCAAAAGTAGGACTTTCCGGAGTGAATCCAAATTTAGTCCAATCCCAAAACAAGTAGTACCAAACACCGAGAGGGAAATGAGAAAAAAGATGTTTCATTTTTTTTTTAAAAAAGTTAAATTTCAAAGTCTTGCAGATTTAGCTGCTATGTTGTGATAAAGTAAATTCAAATTATTCACCATGAAATGATTCAATTTTCATTTTCCAAAAAGAGGCAGGGATAGATAAAAAGAATTCATGGAATAAAAATTAATGCATACATTGAATTTTCTTTTTTCCCAGTCCCTTGAAATTTAAATTTGAGTTTGAAAAGAAGATTCCACTTCTTAAATTGAATCTTACATGCAGACATTAAAGAACAAGAATAACTAAAACTATATAACATGAAACTTGTCCATCTATGCTTCTCTTCAAGCACATCATAGACGAGAGAAACTATTCACATCTTGGTTTTGATTTCTCACTTGATCTCCATTTTTTGTCATGATGGTGATGAAGAGAGAGAGAGAGAAATTGTCTAAATTGCTGCCAAAAGAATTTAATTTATACACGCTGACAGAAATACTAAGAATTAAGAAAACATCACAGCCTCACAAATTTAACATGCATACACATGAAATAGGCCAGCTGGTACACCAAAGCTCTCCCCATGCTCAAGTTGAGGGAAAGGTCAAACCACAAGGGTTTATTGTAGACACTCTTATTCAGCATTTTTACAAAAGATTATTTTCAAGAATTGAACCTATGATCGGTCACATGCGCACGCACAAAAAAGCTACAAATACAAGCCACGGGAAAACAGAAAACAAAACTACCAAAGGTTATCGTGGGATGTGTCGGATCTTTCCATCCTTAACTAGAATTTGAAGAGAGTAAAATCATTTCTTAGTTCAAGATGCAGCAAAACATAGGAAGAAAAAACAAAAGACATTTGAATTTGCCACCAAAAATCATTTAAAAGAAAAAGATCCAAAATCATGTACCTCAAGCGTTGTTGTGAATCTTCCATAATAAAGCTGCAAGAAAAAACAAAAGCAAATTGCAAATCAAGAACAAGTAAGAACTTAAGCCCTTTTTGCTTCTCTTTCTCTCTCTCTCTCTCTCTCTCTTTGTAGCTCACTTTCAGTTTTTCTGCTATACCATAATATTGGTGTCCTTTTTTAGGATTTTGATTCACCAACTACTTTGAATCTTGCTTCTACCTCCAAACATTTTTTTCTTTTTTATTGCTATACTTTCTCTCTTTATTTTTATTTTTACTTATTCATTTTGAGTTTTGCTCGCTATTATAAAATAATGATTAATATGAGTAGTTTAGTACAATACCTCCATTAATTTATGTGGAGTCTTTTGTTTTGAGAAATAATTTGTGGAATAAGCAACTAATGTTAAAGGTAAAATAGAATAGACTAATTTTTCTTTTTTGATATATTAAAAATGATGATAAAAGTAAAAATTTATTTTTGAAATACTGAACAAATAAAAATAAATGGAATAAACTTTTTTAATTTGGCCTTTCTTTTTCTCCCTCCTCTTACCTTCCACCTTTTGAGTTTTTAATACTTCTTTTGGTTTTAATGATCTTTCATGATGAAAGTATACGACCAAATTTTGATTCAAATTGTCCTTTTTTATTTTTTATTTTAGAATAAGGATAATTTTTCCTCTCCTTTTTTAGGTGGGGAAGGAAGTTGGCCACTTTATCACTCAATGGCTTTTTTGGCGGGCCTCAACTAACTTTCCTTAAATTGGAAGACTATTTAATTTTATCTATCAAAGGCAATTTCACCACCTATTACTTATTTTAAACAACTAATTATGATAAGTTTGGTTCGATTAGTACTAGTGTATTATTTTTCATTATTACGTTTGTGGTAAAATAACGAGTTAATAACTTAAATGATCACTCAACTTTGAATTTTTTCTCCAGAAAATCACTTAACTTTAAATTCTACTCAAAAAGTCATTCAACTTTAGATGTTTTACTCAAAAGTTACTTAATTCATTTTATTATATTTTAAACAAAATTTTATTTATGTGGAAATTTTTTAGTAACAAAATTCTAAAGAATACAAAATATTCACTTAATGACGCTTTTACCCTTTCCTTCATTCCTCTAAATTATCTTTGCCACTTTTTTCTCATATTTTGCTTCTCCTTCTATTGATGTTTCAACCATATTTGTTCCATATACACCATTATCCAAAGTATTGACTCATGGATTTGTAGCTTTATTCACCACTTGATAAAAATAATCTATAAATTACATTCAAATGTCGCTGAATAAAGCAATATTCTTTTAACAAAAAATACTACTTATAAGACAACACATGCAACTAATGAGTAAAGGTCATACAAAAATAAATTTCAACAAAATAAGCAAAATTAAGTGATTTCACTTTTGTATTTTGTACTAATACATGTATGTTATTCGTGTTTTTTTAATGTTTAAAACTGAGATTATTCTAATGATACAAATGTATAATCTACTTTATACATTTGTAAATGATCTACTTTATACATTTGTAAATGAACAAAACCATACTTTATATAAGCGTATAACGTGTAACAATTAATATTCATTAAAATGACATTTTTTCCTGTGAAAGATAATACACCAACACAACGCATAACGCTAAATCATACATTTCTTACTCAGTAAATACTAACGTATAATAGTTCATATTGATTATGTGTCAACTATTTTTTAAGTGAATGTTATATTTCCCAGGCAACATAATACATATACCAATCAGTTGTAAATTACAGTGATATGATTACGAAATATGATAAACGAAAAATTACACAATCTGTTCTAATACTATTAAACATTAAATGAACAAGTGAAACTCAAATAGCAACCAAAAAACTTATAATTAATTGTTCCAGCATTTCAAAAAAATCAAATCAAAATAATTATACTACTAAAATCAAACAAACCATCAACATGTAGAAAAACATATTATCTTCATCATGATTCC
Source organism: Capsicum annuum (assembly GCF_002878395.1). Taxonomy (NCBI): domain Eukaryota; kingdom Viridiplantae; phylum Streptophyta; class Magnoliopsida; order Solanales; family Solanaceae; genus Capsicum; species Capsicum annuum. Next base: position 219,956,896 of record NC_061111.1, on the reverse strand, counting down.
TTTGGAAAGAAACCGCAAGTCCTACGGTTGTGACCGGCTCTTCCGCATTTACCGCAGCGATTTGAATTTGAAGACAATGATTCACTTGATTTCAGATGTCTTCCTTTTTTTTGGCCTACCAGGAGGTCTTTGATATTTGGACGACAAAACTTCTTCATCATCAACAAAACATGAAACATTCCAATCCTTCTTGTCTGGCATTGGAACTATCAGGAGTTCATATGTCTTAACTATGGTTTATGGCCTGTACAATTCAGAGCAATAACGATCATAATGCTTTACATTCACATTTTTACTTTTTAATACAGCAATTCCATGTGGATAAGGTATTTCATCAATTTGATATTGACCACAATTGCACGTGTCACGCTCAATATCTACAAGTACCTCCGTCCCAAATCATAAACACAATAAAGATAACTCCCTGCTGGTTTAACCTGTTATCAAAAGGCATAATATGTTTCAGATGTAAAAATATTAATATACACTCAATGTAAAATAAATTTTCTGTTCCATAACTATTCTAACACATACCGTCATCCGCAAAGCTTTCATACCATTATGAGTTAGAATCTCTTCAAATCTTCTGCCAAGAGTTGTATTTGTGTACGATGCAATTTCGTTGTTCTTACAATTCCATGCAGCAAATAAGATTCTAACTTCTTCTAGGAAACCTAGAATAAAAAGTTTTCTAACCTCAACCAAACAACCATTAATACATTCGGCTATATTTGAAGTCATTATTCTACCTCTATTTAGAGGAGAGTGACACCGAGCCCATTTTTCATACCCAGCTTCCTCCAGATATTCCTTAACTCTTTGATCAACCTTAGCAACCTTTGACATAATATATTCAAAATCTTTTTTTTTTTATAAGATTTAGCCATGGAATAATAAAGGTCACTAAGTCTATCTTTGCTTTTCCTAAAATAGGCGTAAATGTTTTTCCATAAGTGTCATGTACAAGCTAAATGAGGGACATTAGGATAAACAATGCTTACACCTTTTATGATACTTTCATTTCTGTCTGAAACAACACACATGTTGTCTCTTTCACCAAATGCCTCTCTAAACTTTTGAAAAAAATCAAATCCAAGCATTGTCATTCTCCGAATCAACAACATCGTAAGCTAATGACTGAATACAACCTACATATAAATTAAAAAAGTCAATCATTTTTTTTTTTTAAAAAGGCAATTATAAAGGTGGTAATTTTAGCATATGTATGATTCATTATACATAAAACATCAATGTATAAGATAATATAATAGATAGTAAATAACAAAACAATAAAAGCGTACAAAACAAAAAAACTTAACGCAAAGTACCTGCACCATCTAATGTGCTTGCCGATACAAATGTTCCTTCATATGGACCGCTTAAATGTACCCCATCAACAACTACAACAGGTCTACAAAATTCAAAACCCCTAATCATCGGACACAATGCAATAAACAAGTATTTAAACTCGTTATCTACTGCCTTATGCATCCGAATATGCAATTGGGAATACACTTGGTTCAATATATATATAATGGGGCATTTTTCTATATCCATATTTTGGTCCACCTCTAAGCATCGCAATTGCCTTCTCTTTTGCGCGCCATGCTTTCATGTAGTTAATGTCGACTCCGTAAACAGCTTTCATCTCTTTGATAATGTCCGCGGGGGTGTGTATTTTTTTATGATTGATTAATTTTGGAGCAATAAATTCACTTACAAAATTACTTGTCGCAACCACATTATTCAGCACTCGGTCCCTAAGACTGCAACTAGGCTCCGAAATAAATATTTTAATCACAAACAATTTCGATTCATTCATACAAGAGGTCTTCATGACCCCTTGCAATCTTCGTTACGACAAATCAGTACATAGCTGCATCATAATATAAACACTTAGTCATTATGTTAAATAAAAGTATTAATCTTGAAAATAGAAAGAAAATAAATTTATTTCAGCAACTGCCCAGTTATATAATACATATCTTTGAATGTATAATATACTTTATACATACATTTTTTAAATTAAAAAAATAGTTCATAAAACACATTAATCAAAGAATTAAATTTTAGAAAGTATGTATTCATGCTATCAATACATATCTGCATCAACAAATAAAAACTTCATCAATGTATAAAACAGAAATATTAAAAATTAAAATAGTAAGAACAAAAAAAATAAAAACTTTCACTGCCCCAGTTATATTATACCTATCTCTGAATGTATGATTAAAATTATACATTCAAAATTATTACTTAAAAAACCAGTAATAACATACAAACGAATTCACAATCTTTTAAACCAATGCATCATACATTTCTTTGCTTGGCATGATTTAATTATACATTACCCAACACATAAAATATCACATTATACATTCGTATATTAGCATTACATATCAACAATTCACAAAAATACACAACATAAATTTCTTAACATAAAAAAAATCAATATGATATAACATCAGGACATACAATTGATATCATACCTTTTTTTGTCGGATCGTTTCGCTTTTGTGTTGAATCCATTCGTTATTGCGTGTCTTGCCATTACTGAAACAAGAGTTTCCTTATCCTTGTATATCTGACTCACCATTATTTCAGTGTTCTTGCAATCAGTAATTAAGTTTTTAACTTCCATTTCAGGCACATATAGTGCATACTGATTATCCATTTCAACAACTGTTAACGCAACCGAATCATATTCACTACCCTCAATACACATTACAGAACCAGTTGCTTTATCAAACTTTATTTCATTATTGGCTTTGTAGCAAGTTGAAATACAAAGCGAAAAATTAACCAAACCAGCAAGTTGTTTCTTTAACTCAACGTAAATCCTCACTCCATTGTCGTTTCTTATTACAATTGGAGAAGAGTTTCCTTCAACCACATATTTCACTTCAATTTTTTTACGCACTTCGTCTATATCCAACTCCATGGTGATTGTAGAAATCAATTTCAAGAAAGTAATACTTTCCGAAATAATTATTGCGTCACTTTTGTATGACTTATAACTAGTTTCTGATTCCCAAATTCCAGAATGTCGCAGCAATATTGGGATATTCATGTTACTTTTGAATTTTTGAAGAATGTATGTAGAAGAATTTTGTTGTTTTTTGGGATTTTTTTAGAAGAAATTTTTTGCAGCAATAGAGTTTTTTTGCTTTCCAGATCTTCAATCAAATATTAGACAAAATAAAATTTGACTTGTATATTTTTTTTTTTGAAATTCAAATATCAGTTACTAGTTTTATCCATAAATGAGTTAATGTTAGCTAATTATTGCTATTAATTAAGGAGCAACGATGTAATTACTGATTTCAATTACCTTAAATTTAGGAATAATGGTTTCATTATACATTCCACTAATGTATAATGTTCGCCCGAATGTATGAGTATATTTGTCAAAATTCGGGAGAGAGAAAATAAGAGAGGATTTTGTGTAATTACTTTCTTAAGCAAGGGAATTTATGTTGTTTACACTTTTAAATTAGGATGGAATAATTATTTGAAGGTAAAATAAATAAAAATAGGTAAATAGTTAGGATCGCGACACGTGACATCGTTAGTGAGAAGAGTATATATGTACCAAATCATTAATGGCAAGGATATATTTATATCCAAAGTATGACAAAGAATATATACGTATCATTTCTTAAAGTTTAATGATATATTTATACCTTTTTTGTTTTATTTATTAACGGTGAATCTTACAACTTTAATTATTGTCTATTATGTTAATTAGCGTAGTTGAAAAATAGTATTGATCCTTTTTCAAAATTTTAACATTTCTCCTTTAAAATTTGTTTTTGTTTTTGTTTTTTTTCCTTTTTCTCCTTTCTTTTGCTTTCCTCGATGAGATTTCGTGGAGGATTAGAACCTGTATATTCGAGGGTCGGTGACTGACTGATATTGCTCATAGCCATTTCGTTACAGCATTAATTTTTCTTATTGCTGATCTTTTCCGCATATATCCTTCAATATATACTCGCCTAAGCAAATCTTACATTACGAATCAACCTCCATTTCTAATAACCTCACACATACACTTTCTCCTTTAAATTTACATAAATTAAGAACCCAAATAACTTATTTCTCGAAAAGAAAAGCAATCAATGTAAAGAAGTCACATTAGGTTCATCCACCACAAAAGTTGGTCAACAACACTTATCACTGTAGTCATAATTATCTTGGCTTTAATACTGCTTTTCATACTAATTAACTTTTCTCTTTCAGTCCCAATTACTCTACTAGGCCTAAATCTTCAAATTCTTATTCAAAATCAAATATGTTTGGTACAAAAGCTGAAATCTTGCATGATTTTTTTCGATTTCCTTACTTAATTTCGGGTAATATAAACAGCATCCCATAAGGATCAAAAGGATGCTTCGATAATGTACCATCCTAAGAATTACTACTCCATTTCATGTTACTTGTGCACTTTTCCTTTACACATAATATAAACGAAGTCATAAACAAAAAAGTACTTTTACTAGTTTAATCTTAATTTCTTTTTAATACATTGTGTATTTTATCCATCAATACCAAGGCTAACAAGGGATAAACTTTCTTGAAACTTTATACTCCTTCGTTTCTAAATATTTGCCACATTTATTTGTATGTTTCTTGAGAAAAATATTAATTCGACGGTAATTTAACTAAATTATCTTATTTATTGCTCATTTTTTTAAAATATTTTTCTCGTTTGCATCATATTAATATCTCTTCATATTTATAACTGAGGATAAAAGTGTAAGCAAACAATTAATTGTATCTTGATTTTCTAAAATGACAAATATTATGAGTTATTTATTTTTAGTAAAAATGACAAGTACTATCTTCATTCCTTTTTTAAATGCTTCCTTTCCATTTTTAAAATCAAAGGATAAAAACTTTTCTCAACATTTTGAGATGTATTTTTTGATCATATTGAAATAAGAAAAATTGGAACTTATATTACTTTTCATATAGGAGTTAATAACTTAAACGGTCACTCAACTTTGGACTTTTATCCAGAAAGTCACTTAACTTTGAACTTTACTCAGAAAATCACTCAACTTTAGATGTTTTACTTAGAAAGTCACCCAACCCATTTTATTATTATTTTAACTAATTTTCGCTTATGTGAATTTTTTTTTAATAATAAAATTCTGAAAAATACAAAATATCTATTTAATGACCCTTTTGCCCTTTCTTTTATTCATTAAAGAGAAACATTTGGCACTTCATTCTGGTGAAATTTGTTGAAGGGAGCAGAACTTTTTTGATGTCTGACTAAAATGAAATGATTGAAAATCAGAAAAATACTTACGACATGAAAAATATCATATTACTAAAATTCAATTGTTAATTTTTTTTTTTTAGATAGAAGTGGAATTTCCTAAATGAAAAGGAATTTTGATTAATTCAAAATGGAATTCTCTCTTAATAAAAAAAACATCTCTATTTTTCATCAATCTGAAGTATAGGTAATATTTGAAAGAAAATATCTCTGTTTGAACTGTAAATGAAATTGGCAATCACAGATAAATTATAACTAAGAAAAAACAGCTCCAAAATAGGGGTTGAACTTGCTTAATCAGACGAGTCTCGATTCTGATTAGAGGGGAAGTAGGATCTTTAGTTATACTAAATGTAGTTGGTAAATTGTCAAACTCTCTTTTGTCTATCAAATGATGTAAAACTATTTAGAAAACTAATGTCATTTTATCTAAGTGGATATACCTTAGGAAATGTAAACTTGAGAAGTGAAGCCAACATATGCAGTTAAGTGCCTTTGAATTCAAGAAATATAAGCCTAAGATTGAATTACTTATACCTAAACGATCCTATAGTTTTAGTTGCATTATGTAGCATGCATACCCCAATGAGACAACATCTTGCATGTACGATTCATTTTGTTGGCTGCTAAAAATAATAATATGAGGACTTAAAAGTATTTACATTCCTGCTTTAATTTAATATTTGTTTGTAGATGGAAAATCATGAGTGAAGCTGTTAAAAGTGACCACGGTAGACCTAAAATTACATGGAAGAAAATTATCTTGAAAGATCTACAATTTCTTTGAATTCATGCAGACCTAGTAAAAAATAGAGCAAAATAAAAGAGAAAAATCTATATAAGCGGCAACAATTAGTTGAGAATAGCTTTTAGTCATATTAGTATGTTTGTGTTCCTATGCTTTCGAAGAGTCCTAGTCTAATCATTTTGCCAACTTGAAATTTCCAATTAATATGTAACTAATCTAATAAGTAAAAATATATGATGTGTGAACACAATTTAAGAATAAAAATGTAACTAAAGAGTAATGGACACAATAGCTAAAAATTATCTATCAAGAAAGTGACTGCAGATCATATGAACTATTGAAATACTACAGGTTCTCAAGCATTTCAATGTAGGTATCAAATGAAAGAAAAGAGAATGAAAGAAAGGGTAAATGGGTCATTAAATGAATATTTTATATTTTTTAAAATTTTGCTATTAAAAGAAAATTTCACATAAGCAAAGATTAATTAGTTTAAAAAATAATAAAATAAGTTATGTGACTTTCTGAGTGAAACATTTAAAGTTGAGTGACTTTTTAAGTAAAGTTCAGAGTGAGTGACTGTGTAAGTTATTAACTCTTTCATATAGATTTTGAATATTCAAACTTTAATTTTAAAATATTAAATAAATCTAATCTAATTTTGCTTTGAAAATTAGTCAAATTGACTCATGGAGAACAAAACATATAAATAAAAAGGAATGGATAGAGTAAATTTATACTTTGAAAAAGAAGTAATTTAAAGGCAAAAATGGGAAAAGTTAAATTAAACCTATCTTAATTTTGTAAACTGACAAACAATTGAGACAAATCATTTAATATTATGGAAGAATTTGTTGCATCTTTTTTAGAACTTAGAAGGACTCACACAGTGAGAGATTAGAGTTGGCGAAATATGTTAAGTCACAGATTGTTCTTAGGGAGTTTTTGAGAATTTTAAATTATCGGTAAATCAGATTTTTGGTATTTATAAAGGGCCTATTAAGTTAGCTTTCACTAGCGGTTTTCATGCAATTAAAAATTTTGATGCGGTAATTTTAGTTTATTATTTTTGAAAATATTATATTATTATCATATTAAATTAATTTGGCGCTGTTTAGTATTTTAAGCTTAGTTCCAATGAAGTACATATGATTTATTGATAATCGTAGTTGTTCGATTTCAACTTACGTATAATAAAGAATTATGACTTTGATTTTTTTGAAAATATTATATTATTATCATATTAAATTAATTCAGTGTAGTTTAGTATTTTGAAGGGGAGCCTTGGAGTAACTGGTAAAGTTACCTTCACGTGACCAGGAGGTCACAGGTTCAAGCCTTGGAAACAGCCTCTGGCAGAAATGCAAGGTAAGGCTGTGTACGATACATCCTTGTGGTGGGGCCCTTCCTCGAACACTGCGCATAGCGGTAGCTTTAGTACACCGGGCTGCCCTTTTTAGTGCAATTTAGTATTTTAAGCTTAGTTCTAATGAAGTACGATATGACTTATTGATAACCATAGTTATTCGATTTCAACTTACATATAATAAAAAATTATGACTTTTATTTTTCAAAAATGTTAAACTCTCTTTTAAATTAAAGGAGAAAGTACATGTTATCCGAGCATCCCCTCTCACTAAATTTACTTGATTAGTGAATATAGAAAATTTGATTAGGACATTTTTTATGCCAAAAGATAACGGAAGGCAAAGGTCCAATTTCTACTCTATTTCTGCTGGTTGAGGGATGGTTTTGGCCATTTCATTCAACAATATGAAAAGAATATGAAAGTATATAATAAGTGTGAGTCATACTCTGCAAAAGAGCACGTTGATTGGTTTGGAGGTGGATCTCTCACGTGAGAGACCTGAAATCGAATCAAATTCTTTTCTGCCAATCAATCATGAGTTTATCGCATGAGACTTACCTAGTGCGGTATGCATTTCTTGTATGATTTGTAAAAAAAAAAAAGTGCGAATTATATTTTTATTAAAAGAAAAAAAAATAACATAAATTGCTACCATTCAAGTACCGAGTACTGATTATTACCAATACGAAATCAATAATGGATTGCCTTTATTATTGTATTTTTGACCAAACTTCTAAAATTAGCTTATTTGAAGAAATGTTTTTTTCATAAGTGTTTTTTTAATGTACTTTTGATGAGAAACAATTTGTATTTGATCAATAAATTTTAGAAATATTTTTTAACATCAATTAGTGTTTGACCAAATTTTTAGAACTTCTATATTTTTTCAAAAGTGCATTTACGGAAAGTACTTTTTAGCTTATGAAAAAACTATTTAGGGCCCGTTTGGGATTGCCGTTGCAAAACTGCTTATTTGAGAAGCACTTTTATAAATGGCTTTTCATAAAAGTGCTTTTAAAAAAAATAGTTTGTGTTTGGTAAATTCATTCGAAAAGTGTTTTTGATAATCAAATTATGTTTGGATAATCTTTTTCAAGAAGTGCTTTTTTTGAGACAAATGACCAAAAAGGACATCTATCAATAGACTTTTATTATTAAAATCAATTTATAGAGAAAAACTATTTTAAATATCTATTATAATATTTTTAATTAATTTTTTTATTTAATTAAAAATTACGTACTCTAGAATTTTCAATCAATACTTATATACATAAATAAATTAAAAAAATTAAATGGTGATATATTAATTAAATAATTTAAATATTACTTAAAACATCAAACAAAAATGAATATAAAAGTTATTTCATAAATTAAATCACTACATATGAAAAAATTAACGACAAAAATAATTGACCCTTCATACATCACAAAAATTCTCAATGATTTCTTCCCTAATTTTATCACGCAATATCTCCATACTTGTAGAATATCTGTCTTGTATTTCTGAAGGTATACCAAAAGGCTGGTCTGCTTCTTCGATCTCTGTGATGATGTCTTTGTTATCATAATAGTTAAAATCTTTATCAGTAGTAGAGTGTTGTCGTATGAAATTATGTATAGCCATAGTAGTTATAACAAGATGAACTTGAGTTTCGAATTTAAAAGATGGCATTGAACGTAGGAGAGCAAATCTATTTTTCCAAACTTCAAATGTTCTTTCAATTGTACATCTCAAACTGGAGTGAAAGAAATTGAAAGTCTCATTTGAATTTCTGAAGTTAGAATTACGTCTGAAATCAGGGAGATGATAACGTTCCCCTTTATATGGTCCTAAATAACCAATCATTGTTGGATAACCCAAGTCCACTAAATAGTATTTATCTACATCAATATAAGAAAAATTAATTAATTAATATAAAAATAATACAATTTATAAAATAATGTAAATATAATATTAAATTCACTAACCTGGTGGTGGATGAGGAAAATTAAGATCTGATCTTTTAAGCGCTTGATTAAATATCCTAGCATCATGTGCAGTACCTTCCCATCCAGGCCAAACAAATGTGAAACACATGTCCCAATCACATACTGGCATAACATTTTGAGAAGTGAAACCTTTTCTTCCAATGTATTTAATTTGATCTTTCGAAGGGACAATACATGATACATGTGTTCCATCTATAGCTCCAATGCAATTTTTAAAATATGGCCAATACCTTTTATCTTCTTTTAGTTTAGGATGTATATCATAAAATGTTGAATCTTTTGGTTTAATAATGTCCCTAGTCAATTTCGAACACCCATATAAAACATGATGAAAGTGTCTACTAACAGTTTCTCCTGAATGTTGAAACCTTTCCTGGATCATTCGATTTCCAACACCATGACCTAGTACCATTAAGAACATAGCAACCATCTCCTCGATGGTCATATTTCTTGTTGCTTTTAAGCTATATTGTTCATTTAAAGTCTTTTACAACTAAAGAAAAATATGTTTTTCTATTCTAAACATTTCGTAACATCGTCGATCATGTCCTTCAAGTACTTCTTTAACGAAATAAAAACCTGTATGAAGAGAATTTCTGCATGAAAATTTTAAGCAAAACTTCATGAAATATTCTGTTGCTAAAGTGATGCTGAAAATTGCCGCATCAAAGACAATATTATTATCATTATTTCTCTTATTTTTAATTAAAATTTCTTCATCAGACACATCATCATCAGACGCATTACAATTATTTCTAGCCAATGACATATCTGTAAAAAAAAAAATTAAATTTAATAATATAAAATTGATAATTTATTGTTCATAGAATCATAGTGTAAATTATTCAAATATAAAACTAAATAACTTGAATGAACAAACTTTTATAGCTAAAAAAAACTCAATTAAAAGAAAAAAATATCATATATTTTAAAAGCAAATCATAATAAATAACATCATAAATCTAATCCCTATGAAGCATGGTCTTCCTTTCTAACCATTGCAATTCTTCTTGTGCTAAGAACATTTCTCTCATTGATTGTTTGACAAGTAAATCACTCGCTTTCCACCATAAATCACTACCAACAATCATACCAGGCAAATTATGAACTATAGTCATTGTATTTTTAATACTAAATAAACTTTCTCTCGACTTCGTTGAAGTGTGTGATTCAATGGCGTCAATAATTCTCTCCATTGATGAACTAATTTTCTGTCTAGAATTATTTTTTTTCATTTCTGTTGATGCCTTTCTTTTTCTTCTAGTATCACTCTCACTTTCACTGTTACTTTTTTTTTTTTTTTCTGTTTCAATTAATTCTTCTACACCATCAAAAGTTATATGTTCTTCATTATTTATTGGAATATCAAACTCAAATGGTTGCTCAGATTGAAATCATCTACTCCCTTATATATCATCTGGTAAAACTCAAGATGATGGTGCCCACGCATGTTCGCCAGTAGCAACAACATCCTTAAAATATATCTCCATTTGAGTTAGATATTGTAAGCCTTTTTCTTTAAATTTTTCTATATCTGAATTTTCCTACAGTAATGAGATGAAATAAGATATGTTATTAGTGACCAAAATAATAAAATAACTTATCAAGTTTAATTGAATAATATGTAATAAGATTAGAAGTACCTTTATTTTTCTATCCCACCATTCGACGCTCGCTTGAATGGTTTTCTTCTTGCTATCCCATCCTAAACCAGTTTCCTTTCCAACTAAAGTGTCCCATTCTTTCCAAGTATTTTTAAGATTATCCCATTTATTATTTAATTTGACTTTATCATTTTTTTTCCGGTTCTAGCATTGAATCTTGTCACCAAATTAGTCCATCTAATTTTGTTGAAGTGGTTACCAGGGCGATTTCCAGCGATAACTTCATCCACACATAAATTTAAAAAGAACTCTACGTTTATTGCACTCCATTTAACCTTCTCAACATTACTCATTTTTTATGCATTAGAGATATATGATTAATAATAATAACATTACACAAAATAGTGAAATAAAAATATTATTGTCAAAATAAAAACTTAACAAAATCAAAGAATTTCACAAACAATGATATTATCACATATGCGATTATAGGTATGCATATAAAAAATTTAATTATATCATGATAATTATTAAAAAAATATACCTTCAAATGAGAAAACAATTTTGATTCAAAAAATAACTTTTTTTTTTTGGTAAGCATGAATTGATTCAATTAACTTAAATTAGGAGTTTACAGTGGTAGGAGGGGCTGAGATGGCCCTTGAGTTTGTAGTTACCGTAATAGAAACTAAATTAGTACATGCCACAACTATCTTAGGGAAAGTAATTCCTAGTATGTCTGCATTCAGCTCTTGATTTGCATAGGAGGAACTATCAAAATTTGTGACTCGTCAAAACTTGCATTCTTTGCCCCTTCCTTTGCTAAAGCATATGCAACTCTGTTTTGCTCCCTGTAGATGTGCCTAAGCTCCGGAGCCTCTAACTGTAGCATCAATGACCTGCACTCAGAGATTATATTAGCATGTGGTGTGTGTTGGTGTGTAATGCTCTTTAGGGACAATAAAGAGTCAGTTTCAATAACAAGGGGTGTCAGTTTCAACAGAGATGACTTCATATTTTGAAGAGCAGTAAAATATATGTATATATGAGAAATATTATCTGTATTTATAGATGAAGGAGAAGGTGTGCAATACGCTAAACTCGTTGAATGAATAGAAGGTTTGAAGAAAAGGTCAAATAAATATTTAAGTAGAATCTATCTTCTTTTTGTTACCTTATTTTTTGGATTCATTTTACTTTTTCAAATTTACTAAAATTTAGCAAACACTATATTCATGTTTACAAAGATCTAAATAAGATAATATTTGTTATTTTTTGCCTTTTCTTTTAGATATGTCTTTACCATTTCAATTCTTAAATTAAGTATCCATATTCATATACGTATACTACCTGATGACAAATATTTAAAATAAAATTTTATCTATTATTTGTTATCTTTTTTAAATATATTTTTACGGTGTTAAAATTTACTACGAATAATCAATCATCATATTCATATATATATATATATACACTATATACGTATACTACTTGATGACAAATATTTAAAATAAAATTCTATCTATTATTTTTTATTTTTTTAAATATATTCTTATGGTGTCAAAATTTACTACGAATAAGTAGTCATCATATGTGTGTGTATATATATATATATATATATGTATATATATATATGTCAAAATTTACTACGAATAAGCAGTCATCATATTTATATATATATATATACACTATATACGATACTATCTGATGACAAATATTTAAAATAAAATTCTATCTATTATTTGTTATCTTTTTTTAATATATTTTTACTTTGTCAAAATTTACTACGAATAAGTAGTCATCATATGTTTATATATATACTATATTTTAACAAATATGTCACTTTTCATGAATTATTTATTGAAAATTAAATATTCAAAAAAAATTTATATGTGATGTCAAAGTACAATCTTGTAACGTGATTCATTTGTCAATTATTATCATTAATAATAATAAAATAAATTATATATTCTTTAGTCATCATCATCAATGATATTTTCAAATTTATTTAAAGAAAATGAGTGAAA